>NW_020312244.1:0-30874 GCF_002999335.1 Cyclospora cayetanensis | reverse complement strand
GGTGTTGCTGTAATAAAGGTGTTGATGTATCATTCATTGTTGCTGTAATCAAGGTGTTGCTGTCATCAAATTGTTCCTGTAATGAAGGTGTTGCTGTAATAAAGGTGTTGCTGTAATAAAGGTGTTGATGTATCATTCATTGTTGCTGTAATCAAGGTGTTGCTGTCATCAAATTGTTCCTGTAATGAAGGTGTTGCTGTAATAAAGGTGTTGCTGTAATAAAGGTGTTGCTGTAATAAAGGTGTTGATGTATCATTCATTGTTGCTGTAATCAAGGTGTTGCTCTAATCAAGTTGTTGCTCTAGTAAAGGTGTTGCTGTCATCAAGTTGTACCTGTAATCGAATTTTTCCTGTAATCAAGTAGTTGCCATATTACTTATTGTCGCTGTAGTAAGGGTCTGTTCCTGTAGTGTGTATTTTCGTGTGTGTGCTGGCTGCTGCAGTCCCCTGTATGTTCGTAGTGTGAAGCCTCTGGAGGAAGCCGAGCAAGAGTCTCTTGTGGATTTGCATTTGCATGTGAGTGGCAACAAGAGCAGCAGGAGAGCAGCAGAAGGGAGACAGACAGACGGAAGTCTGGGAGGGGGGAGGAAGGGGGTAAGTGGAAAAAGAAGTACAGTCCACGGGCGTTTTTGCTGCTGTTATGCTTCCTTTGCAGTACTTGCTGCTGCCTGTACAGTGCGGTGCATGCGACTGGATCGGAACGCTTTCAACCTGGCACACAACTCACACCACGCAGAGTTGTTTGGAGAGGCAAAAGGAACGGAGGTGTAAGCGTCTCACTGGTGCTGAGGGTGACAGTGGCAGTGGCAGCTCGTGCCGTGGCTGCTCTGATTTCACGACTACGGCTCAGGATAGCAGCAATAGCAGCAATAGCAGCAGCAGCAACAGCAGCAGCAGCAACAGCAATAGCAGCAACAGCAGCAACAGCAACAGCAGCAATAGCCAAGCTTCTGTACGAACATCTGAGGGCGTCGAGACACCGCTAGAAGAGCAGGAGGTGGAACTGCCTGGATTGCCAGAGGCTGCAGCAGCGCAACTTCCAGTTGTGATAGCTACTGCAGCGATGGCAGAGGCTGGAGATATGGAAGACTCAGAAGACGATCTCGAGGACTATACTATACCGCTTGAACGGGATAAGTATCCAGACGAGCTGCAGCAGCTGCATCGCCAGCAGCAGAAGCAGCAGTGGCTTCTGCAGAGGATTCACGGCGAAAACAATGCAGCCGGAGAACGTCTAGTGCCTGCTCCCGCATGTGCTGCTCAAGGAATGCAAGAGTTGCTGCAGTGGCTCGTGCAGCGAAGTAGCAGCAGCAGCTCGAGCAGCAGCTCGAGCAGCAGCAGCAACAGCAGCTCGAGCAGCAGCAGCTCGAGCAGCAGCAGCAGCTCGAGCAGCAGCACAGAGCAGCTAGGAGACTGCATGCGTATCTGCGTGGTTTTCCATAGAATGGAAAACACGCTTGGAGCGGTTGGTGGTCTCTTGCTGAGCAGCAACACCTTTGCTCATCAGCAAATCATTTTAGAGTTTAGCCAACCTCGAGGAAGAGCTGCAGTCGCTGAAGGGGGCAGCAACCTTTTGTGTGGATACCTCTCGATGGATTTTTTCGGAGATGTCAAAGGCGGCAGAATTGAGTGGGGCTTTAGTGAGGGCTTTCCAGCCATTCTCTCATCTGCATGCAAAATCGCAGTGTATGAAGGAGGCAGCAGCAGCAGCAGCAGCAGCAGCAGCGGCAGCAGCAGCAGCAGCAGCAGCGGCATGCGAGAGGCCGTTGTGGGGCTTGAGTCTGGAGTGGAATCTCTGCTGTTGCGGCAGAACACATGCAAGCTGCAGCTTTTGCGGCGACAGCAGCAGCAGCAGCTGGTGTATTTGCCTGCTGCAGTGCTGCTGCAGCTGCTGCTGAGCGTCAAGAGCCGCAGCTACAGAGTTGTCGGCTGGAACTGCAAGGATTTTTGCAGAGTCATTTTGAAGGCGTAAGTGTGCATGCATGCATGCATGGATGCGTTTCTCCGCATTCGGCTGCTGACTGTGCGAACAGTAGGGGGGTAGGGAGACGGGGGGGGGTGGGCAGAAGCAAAAGGAGCAGCTGCTGGCAGTTAAGGCTGTTTTCATGACGTGCCAAGGCGCATGCAGGGGGTGCTGCTGTACGCTGCTGTGTGCTGCAGCGCATGCCGCTACCCATGCAAGCCTTCGCGTGTCATTCCCATCGGAAGACCAACAGCAGACGCTGCCGAAATGTTGTCATTTCTCGAGTTGTTGCAGCAGCAGGCATTCGAACCGGCTACAGTTGCTGCAGCTGCTGACGCTGAGACAGAAGAGGAAGAGGAAGAGCAGCAAATGCAGCAGCAAATGCAGCAGCAGATGCAGCAGACGGTTGTAGGACAGACTGCGGCTCCATGCGAGGCGCAGCCGCAGCAGACATTGCAGTCAGGAGGCGCTGCAACAGGAAGGGGGGGGGGGGCGGAAAGAAGGCTTTTGCAGCACTTCTCCGCTGTCTCGAGAGCTTCCCGCAACAGCAGCAGCAGCAGCGCCAGCAGCAGCAGCAGCATCAGTAGCCTCGCCGCCTACAAGCCTAGACGTCGGCCCTTTAATTTGATCTTGAAGAACGTCATGTCTCGCATTCTCCACCCCAGAACGCAGCAAGGCAGTGCCGCTACCACCACTGCTGCTGCAGCTGCAGCTGTGAGCAGTGCCTCTGCAGCCTTTGCGTCTGACGAAGGAAGCGGCGGCAGCCATCAGCTTCTTCAAAACGCGCAGCGCACTGGAGCTGTCGCTGCTGCTCGGCAGTGCAGCGGCGTGAGCACTGAGGCGAGGATTTCTGCCGTCACCTCTGCAGCAGCTGCAGAGGCGGCAGCAGTTGCTCCCAGAGAAGCTGCTGCACTTGCAGCGTGGTGGAAAAGGAAGCCTCGCAGTCTTGGCAGCTCTGCCAGCAGTAGCGGCTTTCCCTATCGCCTAGCCGTCAGCTCTGTGTACTTGTGTCTCTTCAAAGCAGAGGATCTCAAGTCAGTACAAACGTCTCTTCATGTCGCCGCTGTGTTGCTTACGTCTGAGGCTTTGCGACTGCTGCTGAGGCTGATGCTGAGCTTTTTTCGCGAGCATCTGCGCTTTGTTCTTTCTTTCGCCGCTGTGTTGCTTACGTCTGAGGCTTTGCGACTGCTGCTGCTGCTGATGCTGAGCTTTTTTCGCGAGCATCTGCGCTTTGTTCTTTCTTTCGCCGCTGTTTGCGCAAGAAGCTCCCGATGGCATGCGCTGGCTGTCTGTACTGCTGCGTGCCCTTTGCGCCTGTCTGCAGCCGAGCTGCACTGAAACCAGCAGCAGAGTTGGTAGCGGCTGCAACTCGATGTCTAGGGAGCTTTGTCGGATCAACAGCGAATTCCTTGTTGCCGCAGCAGAGGACTGCAGAGGCTGACGCTTCTGAAAGGCGCGTGCTGCCTTCCCAGCAGACCATTCAGCTCAAATATTCCACCTTGCCAGTCTTGGTGCTCGAACTGCAACAAGTGCCTGCTGCAGTGGCTGCCAAGCTAGAAGCGCGCCTTCCAGAGCAGCAGCAACAGCAGCATCTGCAGCAGCAACAGCAGCATCTGCAGCAGCAACAGCAGCATCTGCAGCAGCAGGAAAGGAAGATCGCCAGCTTCATGTCTGTCGGATACCTCTCCATCGAGTTCAGGAGTGACGTTGGTCTCTGCTGGCACTTTTATCGAGAAAGACCTCCTGGTAGGTGTTGGCTGCAAGTCGGCAGCTAGCTAGACGGTAGCGACGACAGCTAGCGCAGTGCAGCAGCGACAGCAGCAGCAGCAGCAGCTAGCGTAGCAGCAGCAGCAGCAGCTAGCGCAGTGTGCTAGACGGTAGCGGCGACAGCTAGCACAGTGCAGCAGCGACAGCAGCTAGCGTAGCAGCTAGCGACGACAGCTAGCGCAGTGTGCTAGACGGTAGCGACGACAGCTAGCGCAGTGCAGCAGCGACAGCAGCTAGCGTAGCAGCTAGCGATGACAGCTAGCGCAGTGTGCTAGACGGTAGCGGCGACAGCTAGCGCAGTGCAGCAGCGACAGCAGCAGCAGCAGCAGCAGCAGCAGCAGCAGCAGCAGCAGCAGCAGCAGCAGCAGCTAGCGCAGTGTGCTAGACGGTAGCGGCGACAGCTAGCGCAGTGCAGCAGCGACAGCAGCTAGCGTAGCAGCACCAGCAGCAGCTAGCGCAGTGCAGCAGCGACAGCAGCTAGCGTAGCAGCTAGCGACGACAGCTAGCGCAGTGCAGCAGCGACAGCAGCTAGCGTAGCAGCACCAGCAGCAGCTAGCGTAGCAGCTAGCGCAGCGTGCCTCTGTTGCGTGTGCAGAAGGCAGGAGGATATGAGGGCATGCGCGCGGGGAGACTTAAAATGCCTCTGAAAAAGTGCAAGAGGCTTAGTGGACGTGTTGTTGGTTTAAAAGGGGGGATGTCGAGTATTCTTTTTGGTTGCTGCAGGGTTAAAGGCGGCCATAGTGTCTCGTGAGGCATCTCGGCAGCTTGTTCGAGCGACGCTGCGAGAATCGCAGCGCCTCTCATTCTACAAGGAGATGCAACAGTTTTTGTCTGAGGGAAGGTTCAAGGAGTACCACCCTACCAAGTGGAGTAGTTGGTGCGGCATGCTGAGTTGTTGTTGTTGATTTGCAGTTGTTGCAGTGTTGCGCGAGGGGTGCTCGATGCGGCTGCTGGATTTGTTTCCTCGGCAAGAATCCAGAGGTGTAGGAGGCACAGCGGGGAGAAGGGGGAGAAAAGGCAGGTGTACTTTGGAGTAAGGGGTGTACAGAAGAGGGGGCAGCTTGCGGGATGGTGGTGTTTTGCTGCCGTGTGGTGAGTTGTTTGTCTGCTGCTGCTGCAGTTGCCAGTCATTTGTTGGCGGGGAGGTGTAGTGGCTAGCAGATGTGGATGTGTGTGTGGATGTGTGTGTGGATGTGTATGTGTGGATGTGTGTCTCTTTCTCTCTGTCTCTCGGCAATATGTAATGCGCTTTTTTGGGAGCAGGGATTTTGTAGAGGAGCTTCTCGTTCGCTGCGCTCCCGAAGAAGCTGAGCAGTTGCTCGCCTTTCTCCACAGCTAATCTCCTTCCTGTATTATGACCCCTGCTGGAGCACCATCATCGCTCAGCAAAAGCAGCAGCAGCAGCAACAACACCAGGTGCAGCACGTTCTGCTTTGCCTGAAGATGCAAACGCGCTCAGTGGGGGCGGCAGTCGTTGTGTCAACGAGTGCTTCTGGCTAATTCTCCTCCCCCCTAATTCTGCCTGCTCTCTTTTTGCGGATCTGGCCTTTACCATTCCACACGCACAGCAACAACGATAGCAGTAGCAGTCTTGGCATTGCAGCAACGGCTAGGCGCTTGATACGCCTTAGTTGTTAGTTTCTGGCGCCTCCCTTCTGCATGCCCTCTTGATTTTTACAGGCACAACAGGCAGAGGCTTTTTGGACTGTGTAATAATATCTCTCCTTGGCTTCTGGTGCACTTTCGATACATTTCCACCTTTGCATTTTCGAGTAGAGATACGACCCTTTTGCTGCTGCCGTGTCGCTGCCGCTTTATTGCTGCCTCGTCATTTTTCTAAAGTGCTGCCCGCTCGCCTGCACCCCTGTGCTGCTGCTTCTGTTTTAACGAGAAGAGCACCATGTCTGCAGTGAAAGGGAGGAGAAGGCGGAGGGTGTCTACCTCACCTCCGCTTTCTAAGTAGCAGACGCCGCAGTGTGGTGATAGCCCGTTCAAGAACCGGTGTGGCACACATGCAGCAGCTCTCCTAGGAGGTGGCAAATGAGACTTGGCAGTCTTTTTCTCCGTTGCCACACATGCCTGCCTGCCTCACTGGCCTCGAGTCAGGCGCGCAGTTTGCACCCTCAGCAGCTCTCTCATTGTTCGTGGCTAGTTCGAGTCAGCAGTTTCTCTTGGTCCTGCAGTTGCCTCACGAGACTTAGACCAAGAGCTTTTCTGCCCTCTCTCTCCACAAGGAGACAGAGCCTCAACGAGAACATGCGAAACTCGAGAAAAAGGCTGGTTTCGTGCTCAACCTGATCTCTTTCCGTGAATCGTTCCTTGCTTTCTATATATATATATATATACATATATATGTATATATATTTATATATATATATATAAAGATTCACGCCTGCTGAAAGGCCGGCGAGGGTAGCAGGCGTGCAAGGCACTGCAGCTTGTGTGTGTATGTGTGCGCGTAGAAAGCTCTGAGTTATAGCACAGGATCTTACGAACAAACTGCACAGTTGCACTGGCATGCGCAATTTGCTTTTCTGTTGCCAGTGCAAGAAGTTTGTTCTTCGCTGGACAAACCCAATATGCGCGTCACACAGGCGCCACGCTCATGGAAATATCAGCCTGTAATCAGTCGGGAGCGCGTGTGTCGCAGACTGACTGCTGAAGTGTTCGTAGTCTTCTTCGCTGCCTACGGGTTCGCTGACTAGCGGTCTTTGAAGAGATTGGAGGGAAAGACAACGCACAAGGCATTGGGGTGCAGTGTAGCGGAATCTTACACATGGAAAGAGTCGTGGATCTAGGCGCTGAGATATATATGTATTTATATATATATATATATATATATATATATATATATATATATATATATATATTCGGCGGCAGCCGGGGTTGCTGTGCGGCTACGTGTGCCAAAAGGGGTCAATGGTGTGGGGAGACACTTGGCCGCCTCTCGCTGTAATGATCTGTCTGCGGAGGAGTTATTCTGCGAGAGCAGTTGCCTCGAATGCAGAAAGGTGTTTACGGAAAAGACGCAGAATGGCTCCAAGACACAGAGAGAGGCGAAATGGCGAGCTTCGAAGCGGCGCAGCCGAAAGCTGTCGAGACAGGGGGGCACATGTGCGGGCTTGTAGGTGGGCTTGAGGCGCGAATGCGAATGGTTGAGGCTTTGGAGCGTGTGGTGTGGCATGTGATTTGCAAAAAGGTGCTTTTTAAGAATTGCAGTGCAGAATATTGGAGCTTGCATGGGCGTGCTTGCCTACTAGTCCACCGACAGCACCCCAAGGCACTGGCGCCGTTCCCCTTCCCACACTCGAACCGTTTTTTCGAAGTCCAAAGTGCGACGCCTTCCTTGGCGTTTTCCTCGTATTTATTTCAAAAAAACACTGGGAGCCTTACAGGGAGCCCCCTTCTGCGGGCGGAAGGTTTGAGCGGCTCGGGGAAGAAGCCTCGTCCTCGAGCTCCTCACCGTTCCCGCTAGCCATCTCTTTCTTTCTCTCTCTCTTTCCCCTCCTTCCTTCTTGACTTTGCATGGAGGCGTCCTGACGAAGGCGCTTCCAGCCGAAGCCTGAGGGCACGCCGAATAGCTCTTTAAAGGCCAAGAGGATGTTTGCCGCAAGCAGATGCGCTGCTGGCATGCTGCGAGTTTCGAGGCTTTCCGTTCGTCCCTTTGCGACGCAGAAGGCAGTCGAAGGGGCAAGCCGTTTGCAGCCTTTCTCCTTGCAGCAGCTCTCGATTGAGCCGAGAATCGGGGATAGACCCCCCGTGCCTCCGACAAAGGGCTTAGGCTTCGCCTCGACGTACTCCAGCATGATGTGCGAGGCAGACTGGTCAGATCAGACGGGCTGGCTGCCTCCCAAGATTCTGCCCCTGCGCGAGCTGGCGCTACATCCGGGGAGCACTGCTCTACACTACGGCATTTCTTGTTTGGAAGGCCTAAAGGCCAGCAAGAGCAGGGAAGGCAGACTGCTGCTCTTTCGCCCCGAGGATCACATCCAGCGATTCATCCTCTCCGCAGAAAGACTGGCGCTGCCAACAGTCGAATCCAAACCCTTCCTCGAACTGCTCAAGCGCTTTGTTCAAATCGAAGAGGCGTACGTTCCCGCAGAAAGGGGGTGCTCGCTCTATTTGAGGCCTCTGCTCTTTTCCACATACGTAAGATGTGCACAGACGGAGAGTCGAATCGAATGAGGAACGAGGGGGGAACGGGGAGGGGGTGCGGCGTTCAAGGCGCAACTGTGCACACACACATGCACATGCATCAAGAGAGAGACAGAGAGGGAGAGAGAGACAGAGAGAGAGAAAAAGTGAGGGAGAGTCAAAGGGATAGAGACAGAGAGAGTGAGAAGGTGAGGGAGAGTCAAAGGGATAGAGACAGAGAGAGTGAGAAGGTGAGGGAGAGTCAAAGGGACAGAGAGAGAGAGAGTGAGAAGGTGAGGGAGAGTCAAAGGGATAGAGAGAGAGAGTGAGAAGGTGAGGGAGAGTCAAAGGGATAGAGACAGAGAGAGTGGGAAGGTGAGGGAGAGTCAAAGGGATAGAGAGAGAGAGAGTGGGAAGGTGAGGGAGAGTCAAAGGGATAGAGACAGAGAGAGTGAGAAAGTGAGGGAGAGTCAAAGGGATAGAGACAGAGAGAGAGTGAGAAGGTGAGGGAGAGTCAGAGGGATAGAGACAGAGAGAGTGAGAAGGTGAGGGAGAGTCAAAGGGATAGAGACAGAGCGAGTGAGAAAGTGAGGGAGAGTCAAAGGGACAGAGACAGAGCGAGTGAGAAGGTGAGGGAGAGTCAAAGGGATAGAGACAGAGAGAGTGAGAAGGTGAGGGAGAGTCAAAGGGATAGAGACAGAGCGAGTGAGAAGGTGAGGGAGAGTCAAAGGGATAGAGACAGAGAGAGTGAGAAGGTGAGGGAGAGTCAAAGGGATAGAGACAGAGAGAGTGAGAAGGTGAGGGAGAGTCAGAGGGATAGAGACAGAGAGAGTGAGAGGGCTTGAAGTGCCGCCCTCTGTCTCTGCTACGTGGTTTGATGGCTGTTTAGGCTTTCAAAGGTGTTTTTTTCTGCAGACAACTCTGGGTGTATATCCAGCACGTGCAGCGAAGCTCATTGTTCTTGGATGCCCAAGTGGCGCGTATTTTGGTGAGAAAGGCGGGAGAGAAAGGGGAAAGGGGGGTGGGTGACAATTGATTTTTGTTGCATTTTTCTGGCGATGTGGCGGAGGCACCGGAAGCCCCCCTTCTCCCTGCCTTCGATGCTCCACGCGACTTTGGCTTGGCTTGCTGCTCCTTTTCTCCCCCTCCTTTCGTCTCCCTTCTCGTCCTGCTCCATGCCATCGCTTGTGAAGGCTGCTGCTGCAGCTGCAGTGTTGCGAGTCGTGCACATGGCTCTGCATGCTGCGAGTCTAACGGGACTGTAACGGCAATAATCGAATTCCAAGACACGCTTTCTCCGGAGGGGAGCAGGAGCAGCGATCACAGATGCTGGGAACCTGGGGTGTCTTTGTAAAAATTGATGCAGCACCCTCCATCAAACTGCATGTGGAAACTGAATTTGTGCGTTCTTGGCCTGGAAGCTGTGGAGCCTACAAGGTAGCAAGCAACTACGCTCCCACCCTCAAGCCTTGCAGAGACAAACTGTCTCTAGGGTGTAGTCAGGTGAGCTGTGAGGACTTGCGGCTTAGCAGAAGGCGTCAGCAGCGTGCCTACACATGCGAGGTACTGAGGCTCTTCTGATGAATTGGCTTGCCAACTGCTTCGCACCGCGATTCGTCGTTTCCCCTGTGTATCCATGTATGGATACTTGTGTGTGGATGCATATGTATATATATATATATATATATATATGTATGGATGAGTATGGGTGTGTATGTATATGTGTATCAATGTATGTATATATGGGTATATATGTGTACATACGTGTGTGTGTGTGTAAGTGCATGTTTGTATGTGTGTATCAATGTATGTATGTATGTGTATATACGCGTGTGTGTGTGTGTAAATGCATGTTTGCATATGTATGCATACGTACATATGCGTATGCATGCCGATGTATATGCATGTATGTATATGTATGTGTGAATATGTATGCGTATGCGTATGTATATGTGTATCTACGGATATGTGTATTATATGTATGCATATATATGTGTATCTATATGTATGAGTATGTATGCGTATACGTATGTACATATGCGCATAGGTGTGTATATGTATGTATGTATGTGTATTTGTATGAATATATGTGTATCTGTGTTTATATGCAGGTATATATATATATGTATATATGTGTACTTAGGCGAATGTATGTCGATGGATGTGCGTGTCTGTATGTGTGTGTGCTGTGTGTGGAAGCGCAGCTTTTGTGGACGTTTCCTGAAGGAGGCGACTTTTTGCTGACGGAGGCAGGCGCGATGTCTCTGTTTGTGCTGTGGGTGAACGAGAGGGGAGAGGAGGAGCTGGCGACTCCCGCTTTGGGGAGAGATCTTGTGCTTCCAGGCATTACAAGGCAGACAGTGTTGGACGTTGCTACTGCTATACGGCCGCAAATCAAAGGCACGCCTCGCAGGAAGGGGTAGAGGGGTGTTGAAAGCGGGGAATGCTGAAAGGGAGAAAGGGAAGGAAGGTGTGCGTTGCGGTTGTTTTTCGCGTCTCGAGTTTTGAGCGGTGTCGGGAAGGCCAGGGCGAGTGTACCGTGTGTACAGGGGCGTGCATGGTTTATTTGCTCGATACAGGGGGGGAGGCGTCTTGCCTCTTGAAAACTCGACTTTTGGAGCAGCGCCTCCAGGAGATTTTTGCCGTGCGGTGTGGCTTCTGCGGTGTGGCATGCGTCGTCGTACGCAGTGGCGGAGCGTGACGTGCGGATGAAGAAGGATCTCATTCCAGCGTTCAAAGAAGGCCGCGTGCGGGAAATCTTCTGCACAGGCACAGGAGCACTGGTGGTTCCCGTGGAGGGGTTGCATTTTCAGGGAACGTTTTACGGGGGATCGGAGGGGATCGAGGCAGCGGAGAAGAAGGCGCATCCTCAGCTTCACGCGGCGTCCTTCGCAGAGGCAGTCAAAGAGCATATCTTAGACATCCAGACGGGCGAGCTGCCAAGACACCCCTTCGTCGTGGAGTGCTAGACTCACAGGTCTGTCTGTGCGCGGGGGAAGGGGAAATCGCCGCCATCCGGAGGTTCCCAAGGAGAGAGGCAGGAGCCTTCCTAGAAGCGCTCGCCGCATTCGTCCTACGCCGCAGAGAGGCATCTCGCTTTGGGCTGGGGTGCGCATGCGCGCACGTCTCTCGGCATGTCTAATGATCTAGACTCCTTCTACGCCTCTGTGTTCGTGGGGGGGGAACGGGGGAGGCGTGGGAGTCTACGCAGCCAACTGCCTTGCAAGGGCAGCGTTTTTGTGGCTCGACACCTTGAGACTGCCCAAAACACAATACCCCTCCACTCGCCTCTCCCCCCTGTAAGCCCCAGTTCGCGGCAGCAGCTGCATGCGGCTCCTAAGCGCTAGACGCAAATCTGTGGCTGAGGCTTCAGTCCGCTTCGCCTGGCTTTTCGCCGAGTGCAGTGTGCGCTCAAGTTTGAACCCCGCCGCTGCCCTCCCTGGAAGCACTCAACTAAGTTTTCAGCCGTTCCTTCGAGGCAGAGATCTTGCGGGGAAGACGCTCACGTCGCATGTGTCGCGCATTTGACCAGCGGCGCCTTTATTGCGAAAGCGTGAACGAACCCCGCAGCCTAAGGAGGGCAGCAGACACCGCTGTAGGGATGAAAGACTAGGCGCTTCCTACGCAGCCGCTGCTGCTCCCCAAAGGCTTGCAATGGCATGCATGCACACAGCAAGGCCTGGTGCGCCAACGTGCACTAAAACACTGTGCAGCAGATCCAGCTACAAAGGCTGCCGCTGCTGCTATTGCACTACGGTAGTGGTGTTGCTGCTGCTGCTGCAGCAGCAGCAACACTACCACTACCAGCCCTGCCTGCTGTGGAGGCAGCGGCGCTGCAGTGCCAGCTGCCGCTGCCGTGCCTAAGGCTGCCGCTAATCGGCTTGTCCCCTAAACGCTAAACTTGCAATTCCAAACCGCCATCTCTGTGAGCCAGAGGCGGGCTCCGATTTCCTGTGATGAGGCGGACTATGTTGGCGCGGCAAATAGGGCTGAAGCAACACACAAAACTTCGCAAAAGCATGCAGCCTTCAAGCTCCAAACCCTCAACGAGGCACCGAAACAGCAGCTCAGCTGCTCAAGGAAGCAGGATGTGCAACGTCGAGAGCTCGCTCACCACGCCTGGCTAGTTTCGAGCCAATGCTCGACACACGCCTGGTGAAAGAAGTGTCTGCAGCACAGCCCCCCCACACGCAGATATAATATGAATATCTATCTATACATGTAGACGCTCGCTCCATGGCGTGCCCAACCCCCCAACAACAACCCAACAACCCCCCCGCTTCCTGCTAGGAGATTTTTTTTTGCTACCCTCGAGAGGGCTTTCTCCAAGCCATCGCCGCAGCTGCTGCCTCTGATCGCACGTGCAAAGCCTAACTCGAGACGCTGTCTCCTAAGCCCTCCACAGCGAGCAGCGCACCTGGGATCGCAAGGCATGATGAGCACAGTGTCATCGTCAACGAGATCCACCATGCAAATCGGACAGCACTTGTTCACCGATATTGAGGGCCCCTGTGGTCGCATGGGGTCGCCTAGAGGGGCCCCCCTAAGATCGCTGCGGGGGGAAGGCGGACTGCCTCCTGTGTTTCCCCCCAGCAAGGAAGACACGCCTCCTAGAACGTTCTCGAGGGAGAGGGAGGGCAGCAAACTGGTGTCTCGCGACTCTATCATGGCGTCATTCTCGATGTCTGCGCGTACGTGCGCCCGCGCAAGCACGCACAAGACGAGCCAAAATACACATGCATATTCATATGTATACGTATGCATGTAATACATATACATGTATGTACACGTAGGTATCCCCCTAGAGGCGCAACTCGCAGACTACCATGCTCTGCCTGTGTAGAACCGAGAAGCTACAGGCGTCCACGTTTGGAGGCGCAGGGAAGGCAGGCTGCGGACTGTATTGCCGCTTCAGCGATTCCAGAAGATCCTTGTAAGTCTTCGATTGCAACTGCCTTAAGATATCCTGGGGCGTTGGCTGTCTGTCCGCCGGTCGAACCGCGAATCGTACGATGAAGTAGATGATGCACGGGAGGAAGAGGCACAGCTGCGCACATTATGCACAACACGTGTACACTATGCGCGACAAACAAGGCCCCTCCCAAAAGTCAGTGAGCAAGGGCATGCGTGGTAGCAGCAGTAGTAGTAGCAGTAGCAGCAGTAGTAGCAGTAGTAGTAGCACTAGTAGTAGTAGCACTAGTAGCAGCAGTAGTAGCAGCAGCAGTAGTAGTAGTAGTAGCACTAGTAGCAGTAGTAGTAGCACTAGTAGCAGCAGCAGTAGTAGTAGCACTAGTAGTAGCAGTAGTAGTAGTAGTAGTAGTAGTAGTAGTAGCAGCACTAGTAGCAGCAGTAGCAGCACTAGTAGCAGCAGTAGTAGTGCCTCCCTGGGTAGGAGGGGAGGGGCAGGGAGCAGCGGAGAAAGGGGAGGCAACAACTGCAGCCTTTGCGAATTCAGCCAGCTAACCACTGCGTAGATGAAGAAGGGTATGGCATACACGACAGCTGTTGCCCAGAAGAGAATCAAAGAGACAGTCTCGGCTAAAGTCGCCTCTGCAGCAAAAAAAAGGCGAAGCAGACGTGGGGAGGGAGAGCTGTGTGCAGCAGTGTACGCAGCACTGTCTCTGATGGCTTGTGCCGTTTTCTTTTGTAGTTGAAAGAATGCAGGAAGAAGAAGGGAGTAGGGAGTGCTGCTGCTCGAGGGAGGCATGCGCGGCTGGGAGCGAGAGAGAGGCGGCGGCGAAACACTCAAGGAAAAACGCGCAGACACAGCGACGTCGGTATCCTCTTCTTCCTGCTGCTCTTTCTTCTTCTCCCTGCGTTCTCCCTGTGCTTCTTGGGAGCAAGGAGCAGGAATGACGGAGTGTGGGGAAAACAACTGCAACTGCAACGACAGTCTCGACTACAGCAGCGACAGCGGCGACAGCAGCGACAGCAGCGACAGCGGCGACAGCGGCGACGGCGGCGCTTACCGTCTTCGCATCCAGGCGTCATGAGGAGCACTTTGAAGCCGACAATCCACCACGAGAAGCCGAAGAGATACAGCAGGCGAGATGAAAAAAGAAGCTTTCTGGGGGGTGCCTGGCGTCTTAGCCGCAGCGTCGTGATGAGCACATTGTGAACTAACTGCAAAAGGCCTCGTCCGATGCAAACGATAGACCATACCTTTGCGTTGAAGTCGCATGCCTGCAGCAGAAGCAGCGGAGGAGGAGTGGATCTGGCAGCAGGTGAAAGCGGCGAAAAGAAGCAGGCTGACTGCATGCAGGCTGACTGCATGCACGCTGCTCAGCATCTCTCAGGGCTGCCGCTGCGCATGCACAGCGGCAGTCTGCCTCGCCTCGGCAGTACTAGTAGTGCTGGGAGTAGCAGTGGTAGTGGCAGCAGTAGCACCGCTCGCAGCAGCAGCTTACCCTACTCCAGTCGCCACTGTATGCGTAAAGAAGCCCGACAAGCAGAGCTACCTGGATGCTCATAAGAGCCATATAGAGGCCATACACGTAGGGAACGAAGCTCCTTTCTCCTTGCAACAGCGTCTCTGCAGCGGAAGAAGAGGCAGCAGCAGCAGCATGTTGGCGACAGAAGCAGCAGCAGCAGCGTCATTAACACGGGCAGCGGCAGCTGCGGAAGTTGGGGGAAAAACTCTTGCGAATCGGGGGAGGGGAGGGCAGGGGAGGGCAGGCGGAGAGAGTGAGAGGCGAGGAAGCTTTCTGTTCGTGTCTCGACGATGCGAAAGCTGGCCTCCTCGAAGAGTCGTGTCTCACCTTCTTCGTTCAGCTGCTGGTGCAGCCTGAGAGCCGCTGCTTCGTCTGATTGCTGCGTTTCAAGATCCACGTAGGCTGGGGGGGAAGCGTCATCACTAGGCCTTCCCCCTGCTTCATGGCGATCCATTGTTGCGGCAGCAGGTGCTGCTGAGCAGCAGCAGGAGGAGGAGCTCTGTGGACAGACAGCTAGAAGGGTCCGGCGCTGATTCTACCGTTTCAAATAAGTCTGAGGCAGAGAGACTTTGTTCGCCGTCGCTGCGTCTTGCCTCAAGTCTTCCACCACAAGACACCCCTGCCTGGAGCTCTGCTGCTCTTTTCGCTGCTTCTTCTGGCGCAAGAAGTTGAGCGGATCCCTCGTCTGCAGGGGCCCCTACACGCCTTGCATCTGCCTCTGCGCGATCGAGGCAGCAAGGCAGGAAGATACGTTTCGGCAGCCGTATTGGAGCACATGCAGCGGGGAAGGCGACTAGCCGCAAGAATCCTGCCCATGCAGCCTCCGAAGCGGCAGTCGCTGCACGGGCTGCCTCTGCGCGCGACGCAAAAACACTGGAGACGGGCAGTTTTAGCAAGAACTGCTGCGCGAGCAGCAACTGCCTGCCGGAGCCACTGCAGCGGCTGCTGCGGCTGCGGAGCAGGAGGGACCACTAATTGCCGCGGCTGCCGAAAGGGATGAACCTTTTCAGAAGCTTTCAGACCCAAACTTTAAAGAAACAACAGGTCAATTAGTTCAAGCCACAAAGCAGTCGCCGGTGCTGCTACAAGTGCTGATACACGGATGCTTCTCTGCTGCTCCTGCTGCATGGGTAGCGGCCTGCTGCCGCTGATGTTGATGGCGTTGCCGATCTAGAAATCGAGGCTTCGTTGCAAGCGCAAAGAACAAAACTGCAATCCAAACTTTAGACTTTTTCTCAATCACCCGGTCGCACAGAGACAGGGCACGGCGGGTCCTGTGCAGGGGGCCCCAGGGGCCCCTGCGGCGTTATTTTTGCTGCTGCCTGCGGCTGCGAATTTATTGCTGCTGCTGAGAAGTCGCGAGGGAAACCGTCGACACACACCAGAGCCGAAGGCGCATCATTTTTGGCTTGCTTTTTGAGGGATGTGAAGTGCTCGGCCTCCGCTTGTTAACGCACGCGTTGCGGTGGTTGCTGCTGTTGCGGCGTGGTGGATGTAGCAACTTCCACTAAACCAAGGGCGCGAGAGGCGGCAGAGTTTCCGTTTCTCTTTCCCACCACTTTTCCGCGAAATCGCCTCCTAAGAGGCGAACTCCCATGAGGCCTTCGACCGTATTTCAATCAGACCGTAGACTGTACACCCGGCACCATTACTGCCGCGTGTGCAACAGAGAGCCACTGCAAACCTGCCTTGCCCGTCACAAGTTCACGGCCAGTGTCTCCATTCGCAGCAGCTACCCTTGAAATAAATTAATCTCTTTCTAAATCACGGCTCACCACGCTTCCCCGTGTACTCTCGGGATTCCAGTTTTGCGGGCTGCACCATCAAGGGTCACCTGGGGCTGCGTAGAGCAGAAGGCGTTTCCATATCTGAGCGCTTGCATGCAGATCCTTGAAGTATTAGTCGCTCACAAGCCTTGCTTCGATATCCGCAAGTGCTTCGTCCTACACGAGTAGATGCAGCAAGGACCGTTTCTATTACAAGTCTTTGTAGCCGCCCCTTTGGACTTGCTGGTAGCTGCAGGGCCTCTAGTGCTGCTGTTGCTGCTGCTCCTGCCTCGAAGTTAGCTGCTTTAAGAGAGCCTTCTGAAGGCGATTCGACGCTGGTGCTGCTGGTAGAGGTTCGCTGTACCTACGTTCGAACGAGTATGACTCCCAGTCTCAGGCCCGTGAGGGGCGTCTGGCTCCTGATGGTAGGACTCTTTCCTTTCTGCTTCACGACAACTACCTTCGTCGAAGCTTCGCTGGTCTCCCCTGGTGGAGCAGCGAGTTCAAGATCGGGGCGGGAAGGAGCAACAGCAGGCGCACCACAAAGTGTCTCTAAGGGGGGGGGTCTTGCCTCTCTGCTGCACCTGGATAACGTCCTGCCGGGAAGTTTCTGCGATGAAGACGGCACGGGAGAGATTTTCGAAAACATTGAGGTGCCCTCCAGCCCGGGTACTTCGCTGGGGTTCCTCAGCTTCCAGTGAGCAATTATTTCTGCTCTTGACGGTGAAAATGGTTCAGGCACTGCGGGACTGGTGACCTGCTGAATACAATATCGTCGTTGCGTGTACCGTCTGGCTTTTCTTTTCGCGGCTAGCTCTCTTTAGTTCGTGGCTGCTGGGGTGGCCTCTTTAGTTTGTCGCTTCTTTGAGCCTCTGCCGTTGCAGTTCGTGGTACAGCTCAGACCGGCTACGCTGCGGACACGAACAGCACAAGAAAAGGAGACACTTTCCTTGTGGTGACTGCTGGTTTGTTCCTTGTAGACGGCAGTTTGGCAGCTTCGCTGACTCCGCAAAAGCCTTTACTGCTGCGATGGCCGCTCACCCCCCACCAAGAAGGCTTGACGACGCAGCGGAAGGAGGATCAGCACAAGCTCCTCCAGCAGACGAGATCACACTCAGGGTGGCTCACGCGCGCTGATACACACCTGCAGCTCCGGCTGCATAATACAATGTTGCAGAACGTGGCTGCAGCCAGTTCTTTAGGGTTGTAGGCCCTGCACGATACTTTAAGCTGCCAATGCTGGTGTGGCATGTGCAGGAAGTGCTCAGAAAGCTGCAAGAGGGTCCTGAGGCGGTCACCATGCTGCTAGGGTGGGATTATTCGTGCTTGTCAGCACAACGCCTAAGCCATCAGCCTCACCAAACCGATCAGGTGGAGGTGTATCTACATCTGGACGACAAAATCTCGGCAGCAGATAGTTCTCCCCCGGCTCCCAACGAGGCTCTGCAGCTGCTGTACACACACGGAGTGCTGCTACGCGACGTATTCTTGAATAAGCAACAGCCGGACCAACAGCACCTTTTAGAGGATCGGCTGTTTGGCCTCGAGTCTCTCTCGCGGCTTTTCAGCCACAACTTTGACTTGGGGGCAGCAGCAGCAGCAGCCCAGCGAAAGATGCAGAATGTCAAGGACGAGGATCAGCCTAATTTGCAGCGCGGCGATGTGCCAGACGAAGCACACCTGCCTTTTCTGTGCAGCACGTCTACTCCTTCCGCTTGCAGGGAGCTGCTGCTAGAGAGCCTGGTGCAACACCAGCATCCGGTCCTCATATCCCGATACCTCTCGTCCCTTGCAGTGGAGGTGGTTACATTTTCCAATTTGAAGCCCTTCATGCAGGTGGGCGTCCACTGCCCACGGTAGAAGCTGACGTAGCTGCTGCTGAAAGAGTCTGTAGCTGTGTGGCAGTGCAGAAATACGCAGCAGAGTTTCGACCAAAGGCCTTGCGCCGCATCCATGGGTGATGCGCACGACCAAAAGCGCTGCACGTCGCAACGGCGGAGGTTGCCACCAAGTGGAGCAGCCACAACGGGGTTGCAGAACTGCTCTGGGCGGAAATTCGTGTGCCTGTGCTGGGCAGGAAAAGAGTCTACAAACCGCCGACGACTTGCTCTCTCACTTCAAGGGGAACACTGGCACTTCGTGTGTCTCGGCAGTGTCTCTGGACACGAGAGGAAAGCTCACTGGGAGCCTTCCGAGACTAGAGGCTGTGCAGAGTGTCTTTACGTCTGCAGCAGGAAGAGCAGCTTCGGCATCACGAACGGCGGGTGTGCAAGATCCAAATATTCTGCTGCAGTGGCACCTCAGGTCCTCAGAGGGCCTCTACAATCTCGCAGCAGACAAAGCGTGGCAGCAAATGAAGACAGCCAGCTGTGAGGCAGACGCAGAAGAGAAAAGCAGAGACAGAGATCGGCTGAAAAAAGCCACATTGATGGGCGTGCAATACGGGGGCGGGCACAGACACAGACAAACACACACGGCGACACACACAGACACAGACACGGACACAGACACAGAAACACACACATCAACACACAAACACACAGACACAGACACACAAACACACAGACACAGATACACACACAGACGCACATACACACACACACACATCGACACAGGGGGTCGCGTGGTGGCGAGAGAGAGTAGCGTAACAAGCGTGTGAGCGGAGGACATGTATAGGAGCAGAATTCTGGTGTATCTACATCTAATGCTTCAACAATCCCACGTCAAAAGAAGGGCAATTCAAAAGAAAAGCAAACCGAGAATAGTTTGTCGGCAGGAGTATCCGCGAGATTGCAGAGACACTGAAACCGAGGCAGTAGGACGCCCCAGTGCCGAACTGCTGCCATAGCTGGAGTGGCAGGAAGCAAGCGGTAGCGACTCATAGGCTACACACAGAAACGCCCCACCCCTCTCCCCCAACTGGTTCTGCACCTGCAGCTGCGCGAGCTTCATGTCCCTCCAATTAGTGCTGCCTCTGCAAAGGCATTTTTAATGCAGCAACAACGCCTGTTGCGCCTCTGCACTCCTGCAGCTCCAGAGCGTCAGAAAAACGTAGTCGTTGCTCTCCTAGACACGGGGTGTGGGCCCCACGAAGATATCGACGCCATTCTTTGGACAAACAGTGCAGAGCAATGCGACGACGGGCAAGACCACGACAACAACGGATACATCAACGACTGCAAGGGATGGGTATGCTGCGGGGGAGGCCCCTCCACTCTAGAGATCTCATGCAGCTGGCTCTGTAGAATTCGAGAAGCGCCTGCATGCTGCATGCGCGAGAGGAGGAGGCCTTAGCAACGCAGAGTGCACATGTTTGAGAGTTGCAATTGACGCGATTGCGGGCAGGATTTTGTGGAAGACACCAACAACATAGAGGACATATATGGCCACGGAACGGCAGTGGCGGCTCTCATCGCCGCATCTTTCGACGCCAAGGGCGGAAGAGGCAAATTTTGAGCCCTATTCGCTGATTTAACACTGCCCTTTCTCTCAGGCTGCGTAGACAGGAGGAGGAAGAGGACGGGCCCAGTCCGTGTGCACGAACAGAGCTCCAAAGCCTCCCGCGAAACTTTAAACCCTTATCACGACAGGCATGCTGTGCGCTTGTTGGCTGCCCAGGCGTATCCCCTGCCGGCCAAGTGATGTGTCTGAGGGTAGGCGATCATCAAGGCGTTTTGCTCTCTCGGCAACTCATGGCAATGGACTATGCTGTCCAGCAGGGCGCTCAGATATCCATTCATCCTCACAGCCTTGCGACGTAGGCAAACCTAGAAAGCCGTGAAGCAGCGGCTGCTGGGAAAGCACGAGGATCTTGAGTACTTAGTCCCCTGCCTGAAAGGAGAAAAAGCGCTTACCGAAGGCTCTGGGGTGTGTGACGCCTGTGGAGGAAGGCGTCATACACCTCTGCGGGCGCAACAGTCTTCTGCGCTTGCCTGGCTGGCCCTAGTGGAGAGTGCAGCCATACGGCTGCACGCTCTGGCGCTTCGGCTTTTTGCCGCCGCTGCATATCTTGACGTGTCATCTATGGTTTGTGCCGTGAGCTGGGTGCTTCTTCTGATGCGGTTTGGCGTGAGTGACTCACGGATTGCGGCGCTGGCTAGGAGTGGGCGTGCTTACCCGCAGGGGAGATCACGCTATTGCTGGATCTCCGTGATTCGGAGGTGGCAGTTTGCGATTCAGGGAGAGCACAGTGTACCGGCAAGCCTTTGAGAAGTTTCTCTCTGCAAATCATCTAGCGATCGTGGCCGCTGGAGATGAGGGGTGTGACCTCGACTCGGATGAATGCAAGTATGGATATATGTATATATGTATATATATATATATATCCTACAAGCCTGGAAGTATCCTGACTCAGATTCCTAGCCCTTGCGCATCGGCCCTAAAGCCCAGAACACCACTCTGTCCTCTCTAAGGCGAGGCACAGGTCACTGGAGTGTACGAACATGCAAGCAGCGATAAGACGCCCAAGTGCCTTAGACTTTCAGCAGACAACTCACACCCGCCATGGGCTGCACGTCGACTCTGAAGAAGCTCCACTCGCCTGCAGCCTGTGTTTGCCACTTCTAGAAATCCCACTAGACGAGAAAGAGTTTCTTGCAGTCGACCTTGCTGTGCCAGTGCTGCATTCCTCTGCGCGTGCTCCCGCCCTTCTTCTGCTCCCTAGGTCCTATCCCGCATCCTTCCGATTTCCAAGCCCATCGGGGATGCTGGTGGTCGGCAGCAGCAGCTACGCGGGTGCCAAAACAAGGAGCAGCAACTACGGAAAGCAAACGGTGCATCTGTTTGCTCCAGGTGTGATTGACTGACCGGGAAGCTCGAAATTTGGCATCTGTAGCGCGCATGCACGCGTGTATTTATGCAGACCACTCGCTGTTTCGCCAGACGCCAACGCACGTATATCCCGTTTCTGCTGCTGCCACTACGCTGTAGGCCAGCGGCTGTACACTGCAACGGTCGTTCAAGGAAAACCTCCCGGGCTCAAGTGCAATACTTGTGAGGCAGTTGTCTCTTGCCGCTGTGTTGGCTGCTAGGCACATGACTGCTCGTGTTGGTGCACTGCAGACATTCGCAGCGCTACGGCAGTCATGCCGCCACCGCTGAGCACAGCCCTTGGTGGAGGTGATGCTACTGCTGCTGCCTCGCTCAGGTTACGGGTTTGTTGACGGAACGTCGTATGCCTCCGCTTTGGTTGCTGGAGCGGCCCTTGCGATTTGGGGGGAGATGCTGAGTATGGGGAAAGTAGGTGTCGACGAATATTCGCCATCTGATTTTGCCCTTCATGCGCCTCGACGCGTGCTGCTTTTTACCCTATCCGCCTGCCTAGCTCGCATTATCTCTCTCTGTCTCTATCTATCTCCTTCTGCCTGCTCTCGCTCGCTTGCTCTTTGGAGTCAACCGCCAGTCTCGGTTCGCTAAGGATTGCTGGCTGCGTGAGTCTCTGGCCCTCTCGTTGTCTGTCCGTGTGTCTGCCTCGTTGCTTCCACAAAGTGCTTGTACTATCCCCGAAGGCAGCCAGGCGTTCAGAAGAAGCGCAAGACACTGCTTGCTCCTGCCGCTGCTTTGCGCTGCCTGTCCTGGTTAGGTAGTGGCGTCGATAAACGGAGGTGACGAGACACTAGGCGACATGTCTGTCGCCATGATGCGCGCTCCCCAGGCATTCAGAGGCCCCTCAGCGTACAGCCACAATCTCAGGGATGCGCCGCTGAAGGGAGGCTTGACGAGCCAGCTTCCACAGGAGGTGCACCAGAAGCAACACTGGCTATCACAGCAAGCTCAGCAAAATGGGGTAGCCGATTTTGAGAAGACGGGAGGCCTCCCCCAGACTCCTGAAAAGGGGATGTTGGCACGAGACGGCTTGCAACCCCTCGCTGCAAAGACAGAGGCGCTGGAGTCTCCAATCCTGGCATTCAGTCCGCGAGCCGCGCAGCTCAGGGCTAACGAGACACCAGCCATTCGCATCAAGAAAGCACTCGTGTACTCAACTACGCAGTCCTACAGACTTGCCGGTGGGGATGAACTCAGCACTAGCTTTTTGTCCTCAGCGCGAGCTTCGAAAATGCGCTGCGCGTTTGACCGCTAGCCGGCTAGCGAACCTGACCAGTGCGCCTACACGTGGGCCTCAAACTGTCTCCTCACGAACTACCCGCAGCAGACGCTGCTTTTCCTGCTGCTTTTGGTGCTGCAGGTTCTTGCGAATCCAACGGCATAGTGTCTCTGTATAAGGCCCTTCTCTACACCGAAGAAGCGAATCCCCCAGAATTCGAGTCGCTCTATGCGGACTACCCGACCATCTTCCAGGGGCGTCTGCCCCCCTTCTAAGTACAGCAGGCGGGAGGAGCAGCGGCGGATGACGCGAGAACCAGCTGCCGGAGCTGGCTCTCGCGTGCCCTAGAAGTCTTGCAGAATGTGTGACTTTATTTAGAAAGGTGCCGCGAAAAGAAAGCTCCGGAGTGCTCTTTCTTTTTCCTCTCTCTTTCTGTCTCTCCCCCAACAGAGCGAGATCTCGCGGGCTGCTACCTACAGAGCTCTACTCCTAAACGCTGCCGCAGCAGCAGCACATGTTGCGTGTCTTGTGGCGCATCCGCCGGCACTATGAGGGAGTTTCCAGCTTGATGGGAGTAGGCAGCGGCGTCGCTTGCCGCAGCAGCAGCTGGGGAGGCAAAAGCGACCTGCAACCGTTCAGTAGCGGCGAGGTCACCGCCAAGGAGACAGCAGGAAGAATCGCCGCAGTGTCTCCTCGTGGGAGGCGGAGGCAGACGAATCCAGCAACGCAGCAAACAAGTGCGTTCAGCAGCAAGACGGTGGAACCCGGCTGAAGCAGAACGCAAGTCAAATCAAGAGCCAACACCAAGAGGTCTAGACCCCCTGCCCCTCTTCCCCGTGGCAAGGTGCCCGTAAGCGTGGCGTGACTTCTTCTGACTGCCCGCTGTTCCCCCTCCCCCCTGACCCCAACACTCCGCCTCGCTACTACAACACTCCGCCTCGCTACTCGCCGCTCGACAAAAAAGAAGGCTGTGCTCTTGCAAAAGGCACCCCTCCTGGCTCGTCAAAGCGGCTACCTGGCAGAGACGGCGATGGCGATCTGACTGGACGAGCAGCAAGACGACTCCCGTCTCATCTCCGACGAGGACCTCAGTGGTCCTCACGAGTGCTCCTGCAGCCACGCAACCCCCACGCTCGCGCCTCTGCGCATAGTTCAGAAGGGAGGCGAGTGGCTTGTTGCGTGCTTGCACGAGAGATATGCGGGTGCACACAGAGCTTTCTGGTTACCTGAGGGCTGTCGCCTTAGACTGTCAGAGGCAAAGCCTAGGACTTGCACAGAGCAGCAACAGCATCCCCGCTGCGGCAACAAATCTCGAACCAACGCAAAAGGCGCCACGCCAGCTGCAGCAGCTGCTGCCGAAGCAGCTGTAGCCGCAGCTGCGGTTTGTCCGACGCTGGCTGCTGCCACGTTTGTTGCAGGAGCCGGTCGTGTGTCATCCGGCACAGATACGCTGAAGCCAGAACTTGCATGTGGTGGCGCAGCGGCCCCGAAGAGATTGCTCGTGGCATCTGCGCTTGCTGCTCCTAATTGTGTGCCTTCGCCTGACGGCGCTGCCTCTGCTGATCGTGCTGTTTCTCGCGATTGCGCTATTGCCTCTCCTAAGAGTGCCGTTTCGCTTGATCGTGGCGCCTCTCCTGGCCGTGTCGCCCCTTCTGATGGCGCGGCTTCTGCTGAGCAGTACCTGTTGAAGCCGCCCCCAGACGCAGCATCTGATGACGCAGCAGTTGCCTGCAGCTGCGATTCCATTTGACTGCTTCGGAGACTCAGCGGCTCCCGAACAGTTCAGCAGAGGAACGAACGGGTGCCTCTACTTTGCCGCGTCGGCAGCGGCCCGTGCAGCAGCGCAGGAGGTTCTGTCGCCGGAATCCGCCGTAGAAACAGAACCAGTCTTCTAGAAAGGACGCCAAATAAAAAATAGCATCAAAAGAGCCATCTATACGTGCGGACAACCCGAAACTGTGGCAGCGTTGAAGGCGACTCAGGCGGCACGAGTGTGCTCGTTGCCAGTGGTTTGACGATCTGGAGTCATGGAATTTACTGCTTCTTTTCGGTAGCTGCATGCCGTACCGTCTTTTGTTTTGCCTGCAGTTTATTCATTTTTTTCGAGCTGAAAGACTGGTACCTGGTGTACCTCGCGAGACACCCGAAACTCTCGAGCGCGATTCGGCTTTCCAGGGCGGGCAGAGGAGGGCGATAGGAACCGGGGACGCGGGATTGCGTTTCAGCAAATTAATTGCCTGCAAACTTACCAGGAAGTTGATTCGCCGGTCATGAGAGACTGGCTGTTTCTCCCGTCTGCCACAACACCTCACGCAGCGTCGTCCGGCGCAGGAAAACTTTCCCGCAGCAGACGCAGGCATCGCAAGAGTGGTGGTGTGCATGCTCCCGATGTCATAAGAGGGCCTTTCGTCCTCACTGCATGCATGCGCAACACAGCATCGGCAACTTGGGGGCAAGAGCATCCCCGCTGCGAGAGTCGAGGAAGCTGCTGCCGCGCTCTGGGGAGCAGCAAGCCGGGCATGCGTAAACTGTTATTGCTGGGTCCTCCAGTGCCTTGCTCTCGCACTCGGGTGTAAGCTAGTAGTCTAGCCACACGCTTTGCCTTCGATGAGAGAGACACGCATGCTGCTGCACAGAGCACCTCAGCAGCTGCACCAAGGCAGTCAGGGCACTTACCAGAAGGCAGCTTCTCCGGCACCAACCTGGAAGCTCACGCGTAGACGGAAAGCTGCAGCACCAGCTCCGCACAATGGTCAATCACAAAGCTGGCGGTCCTCAAGACTTGGCTAGTGGTAAGCTGCAATGAGCTACTAGCCAGCGCAAGTGCCCCTCCTCGACCGCGTATTCCTTGTCATGGTGGCCTTTAAGAGGAATTTACGGAATTCGTGACGCTTGCAGTCTATGCGGCGCTTGGGCGTGTGACGCAGGGGCAGCGTTGCAGTGCGTGGAGGCAGCGACTCTGGGGATGCCTTTTGAAGTCTGGAAGACGCGCATGGGCAGGTACTTGCGAGCGGCTTTGTGTTGGGGCTTTTCTGGCATGCAGGTTGTCGTTGCATAGCTTACATGTGTCGCATGCATGCTGGAGGAAGGTCTACGTGTATGCGCAAAGGCGCACAAACACCGACACGCATGCACAGGTCGACGATGCATAGGCCCATATGGCGATTAAAAAGGCCAGAGCGTGGCGTTTCCAGCATCTCGCGTTTAAGGGCTGCCGTTATCCGGGGTGCATGCGCAGACACAGAAGCGAAGGCACATTGGAGGCGTTCTCGTCGATTTGGAGATCCCGTGGCTTGGGGGGATTTTGGCAAGGAACGTCGGCGAAGCTTCTGGAAAGTGCTTCGAAGGGTGCAGTCCTTCTCTATAGCAAGGTACTTGTAAAGCTGTGGACTGCTAGCTAGCTGTGATAATCCATTGCCGTTGAGACACTTATGCGGGGTTGCCGTGGCGTTCGTGGCTCCTGCCGCCGTTCCTTGCCCTTTTCGCACCTCTCTGTCTCTCTGATCTGCGTCCCCTGCTGAGACTCCCCTGTGAAACTGTGCCGCTTTTCAGGAGACGTTGCTGAAGGCATGTCGCTCCCTAGAGCTGTCCAACAGCTACGCTGGATTTATCGCTGGAGCTGGAGGAGGCGCATGCCAAACGCTCGTTATGGGGCCCTGCACATTTGCCGTCACGGCACTTGTGACGGGCGAGGAGGGGGTCAAAATTTCGGAAAAATTTCGGAGTATTTTAAAGACACACGGCATCCGTGTAAGCTTACGCCCACCCACGCTCCACGTGTTTCTCCCGTTGGTGCTGCTGCCGCAGCGGCAGCAACACCAACGGAAGGGTGGGTAGGAGAAGAGTTGTGGCTCTTATTGCGTGGTTTGCAAGCACTGTCGCTGCGGCGTTGCTGGCCTCGATGAGAGGAAGACAGCAAACGCTCCTGATGCTGCCGCTGGCTCTACTGCTGCTGCTGCTGCTGCTGCAAGCTCCCATGCTTTTATTGGCTGAGGACGGCGCAGCTGCCTTTCCCACAAGCTGCGCGAAGGGGGGAGAAGGGGGGAAAGGCTGCCACGCGTCGGCTGCAAGATTTAGACCTTGTGCGAGTGTGTCTGGAAATTCGCCTCAGGGACTGTATCCGGGAGGCTCTGCCATTGCTCTCCGACAAATGACGAATTGGGCATCTCGCCAGGGATTTACCGAGATGTTTCGAACGTGGCTGCTTAACAGGAAGAGCATTAAGCAGCAGCAGCAGCAGCAGCAGCAGCAGCAGCAGCAGCAGCAGCAGCAGCCTGCGGCCCTCAAGCTCACCGTTGCCGAAGAACTCCTCAGCGGATGCGTTGTACGTCCATCTGCTGCTGTTTCTGCTGCTATTTCTGCCTTTTTTCTTTCCTGTGACGCTTGATGAGAGGGCTGCCCTTGCTGCATGCTCAGATGAGGTAGCAATGGTCTCGAGTTCAGGATGTGTTCTGTGAGAGGGTATCCCTGTGGCTGTAGGGAGGCGCACTGGCCACATGGAACCAGCCCTTCGAAGTTGCACGGATTCAAATGCAGAGCGCTGCTGCAGAGGGGCAACCTAGAGAAAATATTATCCGAGTGCGCAAGAAGTTTGGTATTTGTGGCCCCCTCCCCCTCCCCCAACTTGTCTCATTCGTGTCAAAACTGCGTCTCCCCCCCTCCCTTCGTCTGCCTGCTAGTGCCTTGCACGGCTTCCTTTCGCCCTTCCTAGGGGGACCCCTCCACGCCACGCTGTCTCTGCCCATTCTTTCGTGGTGTCTTGCTGTCTCTCTGCCTATTCTTTCGTGGTGTCTTGCTGTCTCTCTGCCTATTCTTTCGTGGTGTCTTGCTGTCTCTCTGCCTACTCTTTCGTGGTGTCTTGCTGCCTCTCTGCCTATTCTTTCGTGGTGTCTTGCTGCCTCTCTGCCTATTCTTTCGTGGTGTCTTGCTGCCTCTCTGCCTAGGCTCTTGCGACTGCACGTAATAAGCAGGCTTGCTGCGTTGCTGCTGCTGTGCTTGGCTCTTACGGACGCCTTCAGGTGATGCGTCAAATTGTAAAAGCGGAAGGCTTCCAGGCACTTCTACGGGGCATCGTGCCACGCTTGGGATTAGGTGTTTGGCAGACACTTTTTATGGTGTCTGGTGCGAAGCTGTTACAAGACGCCCTCGGAGTGTAGCAGCAGCACAAAGGGAGGAGCTGCAAACTGCTGCTGTGGTGCATGCACATTCGCCCTGGAGACGCCACGGCCCTTCAGCTCTGTGTGTGTAGTGGCCTCCTGCAACACGCGCAAAAGCGTGTCTAGACGCTAGTCGCCTAGCATGGATTCAGCTTGCTCAGTCATGCAGCAGTCTGAGAGCGTGCTCATTTCAGGGGCATATTATGCAGAAAGAGGAGCATGCATGCATGCACACTCTCTGTCGCCGCAGAGATCCGCTTGCATGCATTCACGGGACGTCGTGATGACGCAAGCTGCTGTAGGGACGCTTCTGTGGACTGCAAGCCCCGTAGGCGCGCAGCGCTCTTGTGTGTATGTACAGCGGACAGCTGCTGAGTTGCATGCAAAAGTCCTTGCGTGCTCGTGTTGCTGTTGCTTTTCTCGCGTTTGTTTGCTGATTCATGCAGGTGTTCACTGCTTCTCTGTATCGGGTTATCGTCATCCTCTGCACGGGGAAAGCAGCAAATGATGATTTACTCTCTTCTTTCTGCGGCCTAGGGGAAAACACATGGGCAATTCGTCAAATCTGCACTCCCATTGCATCCACATGCAAGTTGCTTAATGCACAGCATGCGCGATCATGCCGTATCTATGCATGTGCGCACATCTATATATATATATATATATATATATATATATATATATATACATATATATATTACGCGTGAGTGCGCGCACATTCATAATATGAAATTATGTATATATCTGATTTTCATCTGCAACGCTGTGGGGTATCCTATTTTTGCCTGTACATATGGATGCAAGTCTTTGAACTGTATGTATACATATGTACATTTACATTCTATGCAAGTCCACTATTGATCACATACCTATGTATCTTTCATACACATGCGTACTCAAGTGTAGCTTTCTTTGCGCATGGGGATGCCTGGATACTACAGTAAATAGGCCTTAGGTTGCCGCATATGCACATATATATTTAGTTATATATGTAAATACATTGCATGTATGTATATATTTGTTTGCATGCATGCTCTGAGTTTCCGAGTTCGTCTCAGTACAGCTCCTTGTGTCTGTACAGCAAGCATGGGCAACTCCATACGTCCATACACCACATGTATGTGCAGTGTCCGACGCATCATTGTAGAGACCACGGACTCATCGTATTCGTGTATATTTTCTTCGTAGCTGGGGCGATACTGTTTGCGTGCAGCAGTAAGTTACAGCGTTTCTTGCATCCTTCTATGCGTCGCTCTTCCTGTCGCCTGGTCCTGCGGCACGCGCCTCATTGAGAAAGCTTCTCTCTGTGGTTTTTATTCGCATAGTCTATTCTTTGAGGAAGTTCAAGGTGTACATGCGCCGCATGGCCCATTTCCACGTGTGGTGCACACTTCTGGCGACGCCCCTGGGTTTTTCCGTAATGACAAAAGTAGAGCGCGTAGCTCCTGGAAAACACATGAGGTGAAGTTTTCATAGCCGTCAGGCTTGCTGCTGCTACTCTGCAGCGACAGCTGGTGCCGCCTCAGCGAGGCAGGTGAAGGGGACTACAGACCAGCAATGCACAGCACAGGCAGTTACGAGAGAGCCTGAGGCGGCTCATAGACGTGCACGACTGGAGTCGGCATTTTAAGAGCCTGCACTGAGCTTCTTCCTGTAGCTGTGTGTAGGCAGACAGCTAGAATTAGACCCGGCCAGGCGGCTGCATGCAACCCTGTGCAGAAGCACAAAGATAAGCAAACTGCGGGAAACCGCATGAGATAGAAGTCACGCATTCATTACACAGTCAGGGGCAAAGGACTAGAGCGTACACACACTCCCAGTGCGCTGCGGAGGCATAGCCGCATGCAAGTATACATGCATGCACAAGAGGGGCTGGACGCGTCTTTACACTCAGTGTGTGTGACAGCTGGTCATGGACGCTTGCGAACGCGGGTCGTTGGCGTCATCTGAACACGGCCAGTGCCACACTTCGTGTTTTCCTGTTCTCTCGGCAGCAGACAGGTGCGGCAGCAGGCCCTGGGGTGTACGTACACCCCGCGCTGGTGGCGTGAGACTGAATGAGGGAGAAAGAGCAGACTGCAAAAAAGCGCTGCGTGCCTTAGGGGGTATGAAACCGTCAAGGGTTCGTGGACCGCCACAGATCACTGCAGCCTCGCGAGTTATTTCTTTGCGTTCTTTCTAAAGCTTGCTTCGCTCACGCCTACCTCCTCTGCCTGACCCTACAGTCTGCACGGGTGCCTCTGTCTCTTCAGGCTATGCAGAGGAGGTGTGTCTGCCATGTATTTTCTCGCCCCTGCGTATTTTTTGGCCCCTAGACTATTGGCAGACAAGGCCTTTGTAAACCTTAAAACCCCAGATACCACGTAGCGACTGTAAGCAAAAGACTGTGTTCCTGGTGCTGTCTTCGAGGATGCAGATAGGAAATCGTCTTTCACGCCCTCTGCGAAGCGCTTCAAAACGGCTCTTCGAATGTGCGGCATTTATGGCTTGGTGGAGAGCACGCGTGCTCACTCTACAGCCTTAAGCTCCTCAGCGAGCTGCTCCGGCACGGTGTTGCCCAGCTTGCCTGCATCGCACGCATTGTTCCCACCCTCGAAAATGCCTCGCAGAAAGAGCCAAGCCCCCTTGTCTAGCGGCACACCCGACAGACCGCTGGGCACGCGTATGAGCGCAGAAACGACCCCATGCAGTCTGGAAGGCTACACTACGCAGAGTGGCAGAGGTTACGATAATTCTCACCCTGCAGAAACAGCCGGCTGTAGGCCTCCTCCCCTGTCGGCCACATGATATACTCCCCACTATTCCACTGCCGCTGTGCCTTTTCGAGCGCAGAGAGGCTGAACACGTCGCTCACCTGCAGCAAGCATCAGCAAGTGCACACCCCTCACTGCCACTGCTATAACGACCATCCCTCAGCGCCCTATATACGTCCGCCTGAGCATGCTGCCCCCGTGCAGGCGCCCTCTCGCGTTCTGCTTCTTAACGAAAAACGTCGCCACAAGCAGCCCTTTACAGCCTCCTCAGCAGAATACAAAGCCGTACGTACATCCGGATCAAGCGGGAACGGATCCTTCCCATCGGGAAGAGAGTAAAGAACTCGAACATGCATGAATATTTGATCGCATTCTCCGCAACGATACAGAAAGCCTTCACGGCAGCGGAACCACAAGGGGTAGTGCTCGTTCTCGCCTGTACCGCCAGTGCAGCCTACGATTCTGAGGAGGCGGGGAGGGAGCAACACACGCACATGCACATACACGCACGTAAAGACAGACATGCATCCTGCGACCTATACAGAGGGAGAGATCGTCCGTATGACACAGACAGGCAGACTCTGCCATACAAACACACGACCAACACAGCAAAACACTTGTCGAGGAAGCAAGCGAAAGTTTGCTTCCGACTTAGGCTGCCCTGCTACAGCGCATCCCATGGCCGCTCACAGAGGCGCGGTTCGCAAAGAGAAAACACACATACACAAATACACACATATACACATATGTTATATGCATATTCACATATATACTCTATACACATTCACATATATACTCTATACATATTCACATATATAATATATGCATATTCACATGTACATACTCTATACATATACACAT
>NW_020312243.1:0-30992 GCF_002999335.1 Cyclospora cayetanensis | reverse complement strand
GTGGCTGTGGTTCTTTAATGTTTCGCTGTTGTACAGAATGCAGGCTTCACGCTGATGGTGCGAATTCGCTACTGTTGGTGTGCGTTGGCGATTTTTAGAAAGTGGGTTTTGCAAGCCATGTGTTGTATGGGTGTGGGTGCGGATAGGCAGCCAATGTGTCGTAGTTGTTGTTTCGTACCTCCAGTTGTTTAGACTTGTGGTGCGGAGTGTTGGAGGGAGACTAGCAGGCGTCCGTGCGTTGAGGCGACTCCGGGTCGACATGTCTAAGTTGGCAGTTTTGCTGGAAGCTAGTGGCAGTAGTGTCCCTGTGCTTCAATCTGCGCCGGTGTTGTCGTGTCGTATTGCATATGTTCAAGCCAACAATGTCAATAGCAGCAATAGAACCGCTTATTTGAGTATGGGCAAAGCCGAACTGGTGCTTTGCAAGATGTAGAGGGTTGTTCTATGCCACGCGTTTGGAGACGTGCTCAGTTGTTTTCAACGTATGGAATCGTTATGCGAGCTTGGCCATAAGACTAGAGTGGTTCTAACACCAGCACATGGGCTAGCACTTGTCGTCGCTCTGATGCGGAATTGATCTGGAGGCTGGTGAACATTTGCGCATTGGGTGACTCAGGCAGTGCGCTCTTTGCATGCAAAGGTGTGGGGTGGAGTATGTGCTTTTGCTGTAGCTAATGCATGTAGGGTCAGGCCATCACCTAGCTTCTGTGTTGCAGTGGAATGGCTAGCACTGTTGTTATGTGGGGTTGCACGTTGAGGAGTAGGCTGCGCACTGCACTCGATGTGTGTTTCACTTGGCTGCTCGGCTATTATCTATTGCAGTGGCAGAAGCTGAAAGCGACATGTGGATCCCCGAGCGCCTTAATTGTTCACGAGAGCCTAAGGACCTTCGAATGGTTGTTGTTCTTCGATGTTTCGCTGTTGTTGTGGTTAATGCAGCCTTTGCGCTGATGGTGTACATTTGCTGATACCAGACTGCGTTGTCGATGTTTAGAAAGTAGGTTGTGCAAGCCATGTGTTGTATGGGTGTGGGTGCGGATAAGCAGAGAATGTGTCTCAGGTGTTGTTTGGTACAACTGGTTGTTTAGACATGTGGTGCGGAGTGTTGCAGGAGCCTCGCAGGGGTCCATGCGTTTAGGCAGGCTTCCGCATGCCGATGCTGAATTGGGCGGGGTGGTCTGCAAGCCAGTGGCAATATGCCTCATGTGCTTAAATCTGCGCTGGTATCGTCGCGTCGTATTGCAAGTGCTCAAACCAACAATTTCAATAGCGGCAATAGAACCGCTTCTGTGAGTGTGGGCTATGCCAGGTTCGTGCTTTGTAATGTGTAGAGGTTCGTTATGTGGCACGTATTTGAAGAGGTAGGAACCCCTTTCAGCGTATGGAATTGTTATGCGAGTTTGGGCATAAGACTAGAGTGATTGTAGTACCAGCACACCGGCTACCACTTGTCGTCGCTCTGATGCGGAATTGATCTAGAGGCTGGTGAACATTTGCACGCTGCGTGACTCAGGCAGTGCGCTCTTTGCATGCAAAGGTGTGAGGTGGAGTATGTGCTTTTTCCTGTAGCTAATGCATGTAGGGTCAGGCCATCACCTAGCTTCTGTGCTGCGGTGAGATGGCTAGCACTGTTGTTATGTGGGGTTGCACGTTGAGGAGTAGGCTGCGCACTGCACTCGAAGTGTGTTTGACTTGGATGCTACGATGTTGTCTATTGCAGTGGCAGAAGGTGAAAGCGACAAGTGGAGTAGCGGGTGGCATCCTTGTTTAGGAGAGCCTGAGAACCATGGATTGGCTCTGGTTCTTTAATGTTTCGCTGTTGTCCTGAATGCAGGCTCTGCACTGATGGTGCGCATATGCTAATGCCGGTCTGCGTTGGCGATTTTTAGAAAGTGGGTTTTGCAAGCCATATGTTGTATGAGTGTGGGTGCGGATAAGCAGCCAATGTGTCGTAGGTGTTGCTTTTTACCCCTGGTTCTTTGGATGTGTCTTGCGGTGCCTTACTGTAGACTCTCAGGCGTCCGGGCGTTTAGGCGACTCTGGCAGGACGATGGTGAATTGCCAGATTCTCTTGACGCCAGTGGGAGTGGTGTTCCTGTACTTAGATCTGCGCTGGTGTCGTCGCGTGGTATTGAATTGGTTCAAAGCAACAATTTCAATAGCAGCAATAGAAACGCTTACGCTAGTATGGGCGAAGCGGAATTGGTGCTTTGCAAGGTGTAGAGGCTTATTCCATGGCATGCATTTCAAGAAGTCGTCAGTTGTTTCCAGCATATGGAATCGTTATGCGAACTTGGCCATAATTCTAGATTGGTTCTAGCACCAGCACATCGGCTAGCACTTGCCGTCGCTCTGATGCGGAATCGATTTGAAGGCTGGTGAACATTTGCACGCTGCATGGCTCAGGCAGTGCGGTCTTTGCATGCAAAGGTGTGGTGTGGGGTATGTGGATTTTCCTGTAGCTAATGCATGTATGCTCAGGCGAGCACGTAGCTTCTGTGCTACGGTGGGATGGCTAGCACTGTTGTTATGTGGAGTTGCACGTTGAGGAGTAGGCTGCTCACTGCACTCGAAGTGTGTTTAACTTGGATGCTCGTATATTGTCTATTGCAGTGGCAGGAGCTGAACGTAACAAGTGTATTCCTGAGCGGCATCCGTGTTCACGAGAGCCTAAGCACCTTCGAGTGGTTGTAGTTCTTTGATGTTTCTATGTTGTACTGAATGCAGGCTTTGCGCTGATGGTGGGCATTTGCTAATGCTGGTCCGCGAGGCGATGCTTAGGAAGTGCGTTATGCAAGCCATGTGCGGTTTGGGTGTGAGTGCGGATAAGCAGCACATGTGTGGTAGGTGTTGTTTGGTACCGCTGGTTCTATAGACTTGTGGTGGGGAGTGTTGCAGGAGCCTCGCAGGCGACCGTGCGCTTTTGTGACTCACTCTACGTGGAGGACGATGCTGCGTTAGAAGATCTTCTGGAAGCCCGTGGCAGTAGGCCTTCTGTGCTTTAATGTGTGTTGGTGTCGTCGCGTCTATTGCATGTGTTCAACGCAACAATGTCAATAGCGGCAATAGAATTGCATATGTGAATATTAGGCTGTGGCAAATTGATGCTTTGTAATATGTAGACGATTGCTCTATGGTATGTGGATGGACGAGTTGCAGTTGCCTCAAGCGTATGGAATCGTTATGCGACTTTGGCCATAAGGCTAGAGTAATTCTAACACGAGCACATCGGCTACCACTTGCCGTCGCTCTGATGCGGAATTGGTGTAGAGGCTGACAAACATTTGCACGCTGCATGACTCAGGCAGTGCGCTCTTTGCATGCAAAGGTGTGAGGTGGAGTATGTGCTTTTTCCTGTAGCTAATGCATGTACGGTCAGGGCAGCACCTAGCTGCTCTGCTGCAGTAGAATGGCTAGCACTGCTGATATGTGGATTTGCACGTTGAGTAGGCTGCGCACTGCACTCGAAGTGTGTTTCACATGGATGCTCCGATATTATCTATTGCAGTGGCCAAAGCTGAAAGCCACAAGTGGAGTAGTCGGTGGCATCCTTGTTTAGGAGAGCCTGAGCACCTTCGAATGGCTGTAGTTCATTGATGTTTCGCTGTTGTACTGAATGCAGGCTTTGCGCTGATGATGTGCATTTTCGATTGCCGGTTAGGTTTTTGCGATGTCCAGCTAGTGGGTTTTGCAAGGCATGTGTTGTATGGGTGTGGGTGCAGGTAAGCAGCCAATGTGTCGTAGGTGTTGTTTGGTACAACTGGTTCTTTGGACTTGTGGTGCGGAGTGTTTCTGGAGCCTTTCCGGCGTCCGCGCGTTTAGGCGGACTCCGGCAGGACGATGCTGAGCTGGCAGGTTCGTAGGAAGCCAGTGGTTGTGTCGGTCCTGTCGTTTAATCTGTGCTGGTGTAGTCGTGTCGTATTGCGTGCGTTCAAAGCAACACTCTCGGTAGCAGCAATAGAAATGCTTATGTGAGAATGGGCTATGCCCAATTGGTGCTTCATAAGGTGTGGAGGCTTGTTCCCTGGTACTTTAGTGGAGACGTGGCGGTGGCGCTCAGTTTATGCCATCCCCTTCTTGTTTGATCCAGAATACTAGAGTGGTTCTAGCGCCAGCACATTCGCTAGTACTTGCCTTCACTTTGATGCAGAATTGATCTGGAAGCTGGTGAAGATTTGCACACTGTATGACTTAGGCAGTGCGCTCTTTGCATGCAAAGGTGTGGGGTGTAGTATGTGCTTTTTCCTGTAGCTAATGCATGTAGGGTCAGGGCATCCCTTAGCTTCTGTGCTGCGATGCGATGAATAGCACTGTTGTTATGTGGGGTTGCACGTTGAGGGGTAGGCTGTGCACTGCGCTCGAAGTGTGTTTGACTTGGATGCTCCGATATTATCCATTGCAGTGGCCAAAGCTGAAAGCAACAAGTGGAGTAGCGGGTGGCATCCTTGTTTAGAAGAGCCTAAGCACCTTCGAGTGGCTGTAGTTGTTTGATGTTTGACTGTTGTACTGAATGCAGGGTTTGCGCTGATGGTGCGCATTTGCTAATGCCGGTTAGGTTTTTGCGATGTCCAGCTAGTGGGTTTTGCAAGGCATGTGTTGTATGGGTGTGGTTGCGGATAAGCAGCCAATGTGGCGTAGGTGTTGTTTGGTACCACTGTCTTTTAGACTTGTGGTGCGGAGTGTTACAGGATACTAGCAGGCGTCCGTGTGTTCGGGGTGCTCCAGTAGGACGATGCTCAGTTGGCATGTTTTTGGAAGCCAGTGGTAGTACTGTTCCTGTGCTTTAATCTGGGCTGATGTCGTCGTGTTGTATTGCTTGTCCCCAAAGCAACAATGTCTTTAGCGGCAGTAGATCCGCTTATGTCTGTATGGTTCTATGCCAAGTTGGTGCTTCATAAGATGTAGAGGCTTGTTCTGTGGCATGTGAATGGAAATGTGGGCATTGGATTTCTGCTTATCAAGTGTCCTTCCTGTTTGACCCACAGTACTAGAGTGTTTCTAACACCAGCAAATCGGCTAGCGCTTGTTCCACTGATGCGGAATTGATCTGGGGGCTGGTGAACATCTGCACACTGCATGACTCAGGCAGTGCGCTCTTTGTATGCAGAGGTGTGGGGTGGAGTATATGCTTTTTCCTGTAGCTAGTGCATGTAGGGTCAGGGCAGCATCTAGCTGCTCTGCTGCAGTGGGGTGGCTAGCACTGTTGTTATGTGGATTTGCACTTTGAGGATTAGGCTGCGCACTGCACTCGAAGTGTGTTTGACTTGGATGCTCGTATATTGTCTATTGCAGTGGCAGAAGCTGAAAGCAACAAGTTAAGGACCAAGCGGCATCCTTGTTTAGGAGAGCCTGAGGACCTTCAAATGGGTGTAGTCCTTTGATGTTTCGCTGTTGTACTGAATGCAGGCTTTGCGCTGATGGTGCGAGTTCGCTAATCCTGGTCTGCGTTGGCGATGTTTAGGAAGTGCGTGATGCAGGCCATGTGTTATATGGTTGTGGGTGCGGATAAGCAACCAATGTGTCGTAGGTGTTGTTTGGTACAACTGGTTCTTTGGACTTGCGGTGCGGAGTGTTTCTGGAGCCTCGCAGACGTCCGTGTGTTCAGGTAACTCCGGCAAATCAACGCTCAGTTGCCAGCGTCTCTGCCCGCTAGTGGCAGTACGGTTCCTGTGCTTCAAACAGCGTCGGTGTTGTGTCGTACTGCATGTGCCCAAACCAACAATGCCAATAGCAGCAATAGAAACGCTTATCCGAGTATGGTTCTCTGCTGGCTTCATGCTTAGCACGATGCAGAGGTATTTTCCATGGCATGTGGATGGAGAAGAGGTCACTTGTTTCCAGCGTATGGAAACCCTATGCGCGCTTTGCGATAAGACTAGACTGGTTCTAGGACCAGCACACCGGCTAGCACTTGTCGTCGTTCTGATGCGGAATCGGTCTAGAGGCTGACAGGCATTTGCACTCTGCATGACTCAGGAAGTGCGCTCTTTGCATGCAAAGGTGAGAGGTGGAGTATGTGCTTTTTCCTGTAGCTAATGCATGTAGGGTCAGGGCAGCATCTAGCTGCTCTGCTGCAGTGGAATGGCTAGCACTGTTGTTATGTGGATTTGCACTTTGAGGAGTAGGCTGCGCACTGCACTCGAAGTGTGTTTGACTTGGATGCTCGTATAGTATCTATTGCAGTGGCAGAAGCTGAAATTGACAAGTGGAGTAGTGGGTGGCATCCGTGTTTAGGAGAGCCTGAGGACTTTCGAGTGCTTCTAATTTTTTAATGTTTGGCTGCTGTACTGAATGCAGGGGTTGTGCTGATGGTGTACATTTGTTATTGTCGGTCTGCATTGGCGATGTCCAGAAAGTGGGTTGTGCACGCCATCTGGGGTATGGGTGTGGGTGCGGTTAAGCAGCTAATGTATCGTAGGTGTTGTTTGATACAACTGGTCTTCTGGACTTGTGGTACTTAGTGTTACAGGATACTAACAGGTGTCCGTGCTTTTAGGCGACTCCAGCAGGACGATGCTGAGTTGGCAGGTTCTCTGTAGGGTAGTGGGAGTACGGTTTCTGTGCTTAAATTTGGGCTGGTGTCGTCTTGTATTGCATATGGCCAAGCCAACATTTTGAATAGCGGCAATAGAACCGCTTATATGAGTATGGCTGTATGCCGATTTGATGCTTCATAAGATATAGAGGGTTCTTCTATGGCATGTGGATGGAGAAGTGGTCAGTTGCGTTCAACGTATGGACTCTTCATGCGAGCTTGGCCATAAGACTAGAGTGGTTCTACCACCAACACACCGGCTAGCACTTGCTGTCGCTCTGATGAGGAATTTGTCTGGAGGCTGGTGAACATTTGCACTCTGCATGACTCAGGCAGTGCGCTATTTCCATGCAAAGGTGAGAGGTGGAGTATGTGCTTTTTCCTGTAGCTAATGGATGTAGGGTCAGGGCAGCACCTAGCTTCTCTGTTGCATGGGAATGGCTAGCACTGTTGTTATGTAGAGGTGCACGCTGAGCAGCAGGCTGCGCACTGCACTCGAAGTGTGTTTGACTTGGGTGCTCCGATATTATCTATTGCAGTGGCAGAAGCTGAAAGTGACAAGTTAAGGACCGAGCGGCATCCTTGTTTAGGAGAGCCTGAGCATCCTCGAGTGGCTGTAGTTCTTTGATGTGTTGCTGTTGTAGTGGATACAGTCTTTGCGCTGATGGTGTACATTTGCTAATGCTGCTTTGCGTTGGTCGATGTTCAGAAAGTCGGTTGTGTACCTCATGTGTTGTATGGGTGTGGGTGCAGATAAGCAGGCAATGTGTCGTAGGTGTTGTCTGGTGCCACTGGTTTTTTAGACTTGTGGTGCGGAAGGTTACAGGTTACTAGCAGGCCGTTGTGCGTTTAGGCGCCTCCGGCAGGGCGATGCTGAGTTGGCACTTCCGCTGGAATTCAGCGGCAATAGGGTTGCTGTGCTTCAATCTGCGGTGGTGTTGTCGTGTCGTATTGCATGTGCTCAGAGCAACAATGTGAATACCAGCAGTAGAATCGCCCTTGTGAATGTGGGCTATGTCGCATGGGTGTTTCATAAAATGTGGAGCCTTCTCCTGTGGCATGCATTTCGAGAAGTGCCCAGCTGTTTGCAGCGTATGGAATCCCTATGCGAGCTTGGCCATAGAGTAGAGTGGTTTCAGCACCAGCACACCGGCTAGCACTTGCTGTCGCTCTGATGCGGAATTGATGTAGAGGCTGGTGAACATTTGCACGCTGCATGACTCAGGCAGTGCGCTCTTTGCATTCAATGGTGTGGGGTGGAATATGTGCTTTTTCTGTAGCTAATGCATGTAGGGTCAGGGCATGACCTAGCTTCTGTGCTGCAGTGGAATGGCTAGCACTGTTGTTATTTGGGGTTGCACGTTGAGTAGGCTGCGCACTGCACTCAAGGTGTGTTTCACTTGACTGCTTGGATATTGTCTATTGCAGTGGCAGAAGGTGAAAGCGACAATTGGAGGACCGAGAGACATACTTGTTTAAAAGTGCCTGATCACCTTGGAGTGGCTGTAGTTCTTTGAAATTTCTATGTTGTACTGAATGCAGGCTTTGCGCTGATGGTGCGCATTTGCTAATGCCGGTCTGAGTTGGCGGTGTCCAGCTAGTGGGTTGTGGAAGGCATGTGTTGTATGTATGTGTGTGCGGATAAGCAGCTAATGTGTCGTAGGTGTTGTTTAGTACCACTGGTTCTTTAGACATGCGGTACGGAGTGGTCTTGCAGCCTCGCAGATGTGCATGTGCTTAGGGAACTCCGGCAAATGTTGGTGAGCTGGCACAAGGGTAGGCAAGGCAGTGGCAGCGTCGCTCCTGTGCTCTAATCTGGGCTGGTGTCGTCGTGTCGTATTTTTTGTGGGGAAAGCAACAATGTCATTAGCGGCAATAGACCCGCTTGTGTGAGTATGGGCCATGCCGAATTGGTGCTTCATAAGATGTTGGGCGCCCGTCTGTGGTATCTTATTGAAGGAGTGTTCAGATGTTTGCAGCATATGGAACTGTTATGAGAACTTGGGCATAAGACTAGAGTGGTTCTAGCACCAGCACACCGGCTAACACTTGCCGTCGCTCTAATGCGGAATTGGTCTAGAGGCTGCTGAACATTTGCACGGTGTATGATTTAGGCAGTGCGCTCTTTGCATCCAAAGGTGTGGGGTGTAGTATGTGCCTTATCCTGTAGCTAATGCATGTAGGGTCAGGCCATCACCTAGCTTCTGTGCTGCGGTGAGATGGCTAGCACTGTTGTTATTTGGGGTTGCACGTTGAGTAGGCTGCGCACTGCACTCAGCGTGTGTTTGACTTGGATGCTACGATGTTATCTATTGCAGTGGCAGAAGCTGAAAGCGACAATTGGAGGACCGAGCGGCATCCTTGTTTAGGAGAGCCTAAGTACCTTCGAGTGGCTGTAGTTGTTTGATGTTTGACTGTTGTAGTGAATGCAGGGTTTGCGCTGATGGTGCGCATTTGCTAATGCCGGTCTGCGTTGGCGAGTTTCAGGAAGTGGGTTGTGGAAGCCATGTGTTGTATGGGTGTGGGTGTGGATAAGCAGCCAATGTGTCGTAGGTGTTGTTCTGTACCACTGGGCTTTTAGACTTGTGGTGCGGAGTGTTACAGGATACTAGCAGGCGTCCGTGTGTTCGGGGTGCTCCAGCAGGACGATGCTGAGTTGGCATGTTCTCTGGAAGGCAGTGGTAGTAATGTTCCTGTGCTTAAATCTGGGCTGATGTCGTCGCGTTGTATTGCCTGTGCCAATAGATCTGCTTATGTGAGTATGGGCTATGCCGAATTGGTGCTTCCTAAGATCTTGGGCGTCCGTCTTTGGTATTTTATTGAAGAAGTAGTCAGTTGTGTTCGACGTATGGACTCTTCATGCGAGCTTGGCCATAAGACTAGAGTGGTTCTACCACCAGCACATGGGATAGCACTTGCTGTCGCTCTGATGTGGAATTGATCTGGAGGCTGGTGATCATTTGCACACTGCATAACTCAGGCAGTGCGCTCTTTGCATGCAAAGGTGGGAGGTGGAGTATGTGCTTTTTCCTGTAGCTAATGCATGTAGGGTCAGGGCAGCACCTAGCTGCTCTGCTGCAGTGGAATGGCTAGCACTGTTGTTATTTGGGGTTGCATGTTGAGGAGTAGGCTGCGCACTGCACTCGAAGTGTGTTTGACCTGGATGCTCGTATAGTATCTATTGCAGTGGCAGAAGCTGAAAGCGACCATTGGAGAGCCGGGTGGCATTCTTTTTTATGAGAGCCTAAGCACGTGTAATTAGCTGTAGTCCTTTGATGTGTTGCTGTTGTAGTGAATGCAGGCTTTGCGCTGATGGTGTGCACTTGCTAATGCCGGTCTGCGTTGGCGATGTGCAGCTAGTGGGTTGTGCAAGCCATGTCTTGTATGGGTGTGGGTGCGGATAAGCAGCCAATGTGTCGTAGGTGTTGTTCTGTACCACTGGTTCTTTGGATTTGTGGTGCTGAGTCTTACAGGAGCCTGGCAGGCGTTCGTGCGTTCAGGCGACACCGGCATGACGTTGGTGAGTTGGCAGGTTCTCTGGACGCCAGTGGGAGTGGGGTTCCTGTGCTTTAATCTGCATTGGTAGCGTCGTGTCTTATTCCATGTTCTCAAAGCTGCAATTTCAAGAGCAGCTACAGAGGCGCTAATATGAGCATGGGTTATGCTGAATTGGTCCTTCATAACATGTGGAGGGCTTTTCATGGAATGTGGGTGGAGAAGTGGTCAGTTGTTTGCAGTGTATGGAATCGTTATGCGGGCTTGGCCATAATTCTAGAGTGATTCTACCACCAGCACATGGGATAGCACTTGCCGTCGCTCTGATGCGGAATTTATTTGGAGGCTGGTGAACATTTGCATGCTGCATGACTCAGGCAGTGCGCTCTTTGCATGCAAAGGTGTTGGTGTAGAATGTGGTTTTTCCTGTAGCTAATGCATGTAGGGTCAAGGCAGCACCTAGCTTCTGTGTTGCAGTGGAATGGCTAGCACTGTTGTTGTGTGGAGTTGCACGTTAAGGATTAGGCTGCGCACTGCACTCAACGTGTGTTTAACTTGGCTGCTCGTCTATTATCGATTGCAGTGGCAGAAGCTGAAAGCGACAATTGGAGGACCGAGCGGCATCCTTGTTTAGGAGAGCCTGAGTACCTTCGAGTCGCTGTAGGTCTTTGATGTTTCACTGTTGTACTGAATGCAGGCTTTGCGCTAGTGGTGCGCATTTGCTAATACTAGTCTGCGTTGGCGAGTTTCAGGAAGTGGGTTGTGCAAGCCACGTGTGATTTGGGTGTGGGTGCGGATAAGCAACCAATGTGTCGTAGGTGTTGTTTGGTACCACTGGTTCTTTGCACATGTGGTGCGGAGCATTATTGCAGACTCGCAGGCGTCCATGCGTGTAAAGGACCCCGGTTCAGGGGCGCTGAGTTGGCAGGTCTTCTGGACGCCATTGGGAGTACTTCTCTTGTGCTTTTATCTGCGCTGGTATCCTCGCGTCGTACTACATTTTTCCTTACCAACAATATGAATAGCAGCAATAGAACAGCTTTTATGAGCATGGGTCTATGCCTACTTGGTGCATTAAAAGATGTGGAGGCGTAGTCCAAGGCATGTGGATGGAGAAGTGGTCAGTTGGTTCCAGCGTGTGAAATCCCTATGCGAACGTGCCCATAAGACTAGAGTGGTTCTAGCACCAGCACATCGGCTAGCAATTGTGGTCACTTTGACGTAACATTGATCTGGAGGCTGGTGAGCATTTGCACGCTGCATGACCCAGAGAGTGCGCTCTTTGCATGCAAAGGTGTGGGGTATAGTATGTGCTTTTGCTGTAGCTAATGGATGTAGGGTCAGGGCAGCACCTTGCTTCTGTGCTACAGTGGGATGGCTAGCACTGTTGTTATGTGCAGGTGCACGTTGAGGAGTAGGCTGCGCACTGCACTCGAAGTGTGTTTGACTTGGATGCTCGTATATTATCTATTGCAGTGGCAGATGCGGAAAGCGACCATTGGAGGACCGAGCAGCATCCTTTAGGAGAGCCTGAGAACTTTTGACCTGCTGTAGTTCTTTGATATTATGCTGTTGTGGTCAATGCAGGCTTTTCGCTAATGATGCGCATTTGCTAATGCCGGTCTGCGTTGGGGATTCTTAGAACGTGGGTTGTGGAAGCCATGTGCGGTATTGGTGTGGGTGCGGATAAGCAGCCAATGTGTCGTACATGTTTTTTGGTACCACAGATCCATTAGACTTGTGGTGCGGAGTGTTGCAGCAGTCTTGCAGGCGTCCATGCGTTTAGGCGACGTATCCCTCCGGCTGGACGATGCTGAGTTGTCAGGCCGTCTCGACTGCAGTGGCAGTACGGGTTGGGTGCTTAATTGTGCGCTGGTGTCGTCGTGTCGTATTGCGTGTGCTGAAAGCAAGAATATTAATAACGCCATTACAGCCGCTGACGTGAGTATGGAGCTATGGCGCATCGTTGCTTCATTCGACGTGGACGTTTGGTCTACGGTATGTGGATGAAGAATTGGTCAGTCGTTTCAGTGTATGGACTCTTCATGCAAGCTTGGGCATAAGACTAGAGTGGTTCTACCTCCAGCACAGCGGCTAGCACTTGTGGTCACTTTGACGTAACATTGATCTGGAAGCTGGTGAACATTTCCACGCTGCATGACTCAGGCAGTGCGCTCTTTGCATGCAAAAATGTCGGGTATAAGATGTGTTTTTTCCTGTATCTAATGCATGTAGTCTCAGGGCATCTTCTAGCCTCTGTGCTGCAGTGGAATGGCTAGCATTGTTGCTATGCGTAGTTGCACGTTGAGGAGTAGGCTGCGCACTGCAGCCAAAGTGTGCTTGACCTGGATTCTCCGATACTATCTATTGCAGTGGCAGAAGCGGGAGGCACAAATTGATATAGCTGGCGGCATCCTTATTTAGGAGAGCCTAAGCACCTTGGAGTGGCTGTAGTTCTTTGATGTTTGGCTGTTGTACTGTATGCAGCCTTTGCGCTAATGATGCGCATTTGCTAATGCCGGTCTGCGTTGGGGATCCTTAGAACGTGGGTTGTGGAAGCCATGTGCGGTATTGGTGTGGGTGCGGATAAGCAGCCAATGTGTCGTAGGTGTTGTTTGGTAGCACTGGTTATTTGAACTTGAGGTGCGGAGCGTTACTGCAGACTCGCAGGCGTCCGTGGCTTTAGGCGACTCATTTTTCCGGCACGACGATGCTGAGTTGGCAGGGCGTCTACACGGCAGTGGTAGTAGGGTTCCTGTGCTTAAATCTGCGCTGGTGTCGTCGTGTCGTGTTGCATGTGCTCAAAGCAACAATATCAATAGCAGCTATAGAACCGCCAATATGAGCATGGGCTTAGCGGAGTTCGCGGTTCACAAGATGTGGAGGTTTGTTCTGTGCCACGTGGATGGAGAAGTGGTCAGTTGTTTTTAGCGTATGGAATCTCTATGCAAGCTTGGCCATAAGACTAGAGTGGTTCTAGCACCAGCACATTGGCTAGTACTTGCTGTCGCTCTGATGCGGAATTGATATCGACGATGGTGAACATTTGCACACTGCATGGCTCAGGCAGTGCGCCCCTTGCATGCAAAGCTGTGGGTGTAGAATGTGCTTTTGCTGTAGCTAATGCAAGTAGGGTCAGGGCAGCACCTAGCTTCTGTGCTGCAGTGGGATGACTGGCACTGTTCTTATGTGCAGGTGCACGTTGTGGAGTAGGCTGAGCACTGCAGGGAAAGTGTTTTAGTTGGATACTCCTGCATTATCTATTGCAGTGGCAGAAGCTGAAAGCGACAATAGGAGTACCGAGGAGCATACTTGTTTAGGAGAGCCTGGGGACCTTGTAGTGGCTGTGGTTCTTTAATGTTTCGCTGTTGTACTGAATGCAGGCTCTGCACTGATGGTGCGCACATGCTAATGCCGGTCTGCGTTGGGAATATCCAGCTGGTGGGTTGGGCAAGCCATGTGTTGTATGGGTGTGGGTGCGGATAAGCAGCCAATGTGTCGTAGGTGTTGTTTGGTATCATCGGTTCTTTGGACTAGTGGTGCGGAGTGTCACAGGATACTAGCATGCGTCCGCGCGTTTAGGCGACTCCGGCAGGACGATGTTGACTTGGCAGTGCGTCTACGCGGCATTGGCAATACGGTTACTGTGCTTAAATCTGCGTTGGTGTTATCGTTTTGTTTTCTATGTCCTCAAAGCTGCAATGTCAATAGCAGCAGTAGAACCGATTATGTGAGTATGGGCTCTGCCGAATCGCGGCTTCATAAGATGTGGTCATTTCTTCCATAGCATGTGGATGGAGAAGAGGTCAGTTGTTTCAAGTGTATGGAATCCCTATGCGGGCTCGGCCAGCAGACTAGATTGGTTCTAGCACCAGCACAGCGCCTAGCACTTCCCGTCGCTCTAATGCAGAATTGATCTGGAGGCTGGTGAACATTTCCACGCTGCATGACTCAGGCAGTGCGCTCCTTGCATCCAAAGCTGTGGGGTGTAGTATGTGCTTTTTCCTGTAGCTAATGGATGTAGGGTCAGGGCAGCACGTAACTGCTCTGCTACAGTGGGATGGCTAGCACTGTTGTTATGTGGAGGAGCACGTTGAGGAGTAGGTTGCATACTGCACTCGAAGTCTGTTTAACTTTGATGCTCCGATATTGTCTATTGCAGTGGCAGAATGTGAAAGCGACAATTGAAGGAGCAGCGGGCATCCTTGTTTAGGAGAGCTCAAGCATTTTCGAGTGGCTGTAGTTCTTTGATGTTTTGCTATTGCACCCAATGCAGGCTATGCGCAGATGGTGTACATTTGCTCATGCCAGTTTGCTCTGTTGATTTTCAGGAAGTGGGTTGTGCAAGCCATTTCGGTATGGGTGTGGGTGCGGATAAGCCGCCAATGTGTCATAGGTGTTGTTTGGTATCACTGGTTCTTTAGACGTGTGGTGCGAGTATTATAGGAGACTCTCAGGCGTCCGTACGTTCAGGTGACTCTGGCAGGCCGTTGCTAAGGTGGCTGATTCTCTACACGCCAGCGGCAGTACGTCTCCTGTGCTCTAAGCTGGGCTGGTGTTGTCGTGTCGTATTGCATGTGCTCAAACCAACTATGTCAATAGCAGCAATAGAATCGATTATGTGAGTATGGGGCTATGCCGAATTGATGAGTGATACAATGTGGAGGCTTATTCCATGGCATGTGTTTGGAGAAGTGGTCAGTTGATTCCAGCGTATGGAATGTTTATTCGAGGATGGCCGTAAGACTAGAGTGGTTCTAGCACGAGCGCATCGGCTAGCACATGGCGTCGCTTCGATGCGGAATTGATCTGGAGGCTGGTGAACATTTGGACGCTGCATGACTCAGGCAGTGCGCTCTTTGCATGCACAGGTGTAGGGTGTAAATGTGGTTTTTCGTGTAGGTAATGCATGTAGGCTCAGGCCAGGTGCTAGCTTCTGTGCTGCAGTGGGATGGCTAGCACTGTTGTTATGTGCAGGAGCACGTTGAGGAGTATGCTGCGCACTGCACTCGTAGTGTGTTTCACCCTGGTGCACAGATATCATCGAGTTGGTTGGTTGAACGGTGGTCAGCCGGGTGGCATGCTTGTTGAGGACGATCTAATGACTGTTGTGCAGCTATAGTTCTTCGATGTTTCTATGTTGTACTTAATGCAGGCTTTGCGCTGATTCTGCGCATTTGCTAATGCCGGTCTGCGTTGGCGATTTTTAAGGAAGTGGGTTGTGCAAGCCATGTGCGGTATGGGTGTGGGTGCGGATAAGCAGCCAATGTGTCGTAGGTGTTCTTTGGTACCACTGGTCCTTTAGACTTGTGGTGCGGAGACTTGTGCTGCGGAGTGTTACAGGAGACTCGCAGGCGTTCGTGCGTTTAGGCGACTCCGGCACGACGAAGCTGAGCTGGCAGGTCGTCTACACGCCATTGGCAGTACTGTTCCTGTGGTTAAATCCGCGCTAGTGTCGTCGTGTCGCATTGCATGTGCTCAAACCAACTATTTCAACAGCAGCCATAGAACTGCTTATGTGAGCATGGGCACAGTCGAATTGGTGGTTCATACAATGTAGAGGATTCTTCTATTCCATGTGGATGGAGAAGTGGGCAGTTGTTTCCAGTGCATAGAATCCCTCTTCGAGTTCCGCCATAAGACCAGAGTGGTTCTAGAACCAGCACATCGGCTAGCACTTGCTGTCGCTCTGATGCGGAATTGATCTGGAGGCTGGTGGACATTTGCACGCTGCATGACTCAGGCAGTGCGCTCTTTACATTCAATGGTGTGGGGTGTAGTATGTGCTTTTGCTGTAGCTAATGGCTGTAGAGTCGGGGCAGCACCTAGCTGCTCTGCTGCAGTGGAATGGCTAGCACTGTTGTTATGTGGAGTTGCACGTTGAGGAGGTGGCTGCTCACTGCACTCGAGGTGTGTTTGACTTGGATGCTCGTATATTGTCTATTGCAGTGGCAGAAAGTGAAAGCGACAATAGGAGAACCGAGCGGTATACTTGTTTAAAAGTGCCTGAGCACCTTGGAGTGGCTGTACTTCTTTAAAATTTCTATGTTGGACTGAATGCAGCCTTTAGGGTGATGGTGGGCATTTGCTAATGCCGGTCTACGTTGGGGATTTTTAGAAAGTAGGTTGTGCAAGGCATGTGTTGTATGGGTGTGTGTGCGGATAAGCAGCCAATGTGTCGTAGGTGTTGTTTAGTACCACTGGTTCTTTGGATTTGTGGTGAGGAGCGTTACTGCAGACTCACAGGCGTCCGTGCATTTAGGGTACTAAGGGAGGCCATTGCTGAGTTGGCAGGTGGTCTGCATTCTAGTGGGGATTGTGTATGTGTGCTTAAATCTGCGCTGGTGTCGTCGTGTCGTATTGCATGTGCACAAAGCAACAACATCAGTAGCAGCAATAGAACCGCTTATGCGAGTATGTGCTATGCAGCATTCATGCTTCATACTATGCAGAGGCTTGGTGTATGGCAGGTGCTTGGAGAAGTGGTCAGTTGTTTCCAGCCTGTGAAATCCCTATGCGAGCTTGGCCATAAGACCAGAGTGGTTCTAGATCCAGCACATGGGATAGCACTTGCCGTCGCTCTGATGCAGAATTGATCTGGAGGCTGGTGAACATTTGCACGCTGCACGACTCAGGCAGTGCGCTCTTTGCATACAAAGGTGTGGGGTATAGTATTGCTTTTGCTGTAGCTAATGGATGTAGGGTCAGGGCAGCACCTAGATTTTGTCGTGGAGTGGAATGGCTAGCACTGTTGTCATGTGCAGGTGCAGGTTGAGGAGCAGGCTGCACGCTGCACTTATATTGTGTTACTTGGAAGCTCCGATATTAGCTATTGCGGTTGCAGAAACTGACAGCGACAATTGGAGGACCGAGCGGCAGCCTTGTTTAGGAGAGCCTAAGCACCTTAGAGTGGCTGTAGTTCTTCGATGTTTCGCTGTTGTACTGAATACAGCATTTGCGCTGATGGTGTACATTTGCTAATGCCTGTCGGCATTGGCGATGTTCAGGAAGTGGGTTGTGCAAGCCATGTGCGGTATTGGTGTGGGTGTGGATAAGCAGCCAATGTGTCGTAGGTGTTGTTTTGTACCACTGGTTCTTTAGACTTGTGGCACGGAGTGTTACTGGATACTTGCAGCCGTGCATGCGTTTAGGTGACTCGGGTGCAACCTTGCTGGGTTGGCAAGTTGTTTGTACACCAGTGGCGTTACGCTTGCTGTGCTTAAATCTGCGCTGATGTCGTCATGTCGTATTGCATGTGCTCAAAGCAAGAATATCAGTAGCGGCCTCAGAGTTCGTTATGTGGGTTTGGTGTTGAGCCGAATTGGTGCTTCATACGATGTGGAGGTTTGTTCTATGGCATGTGGATGATGAGGTGGTCAGTTGTTTCCAGTGTATGAACCCCTTTGCAAGTTTGGCCATAAGACTAGAGTGGTTCTAGCCCCAGCACATCGGCTAGCACTTGTGGCCACTTTGACGTAACATTGATCTGGAAGCTGGTGAACATTTGCACGCTGCATGAGTCAGGCGGTGCGCTCTTTGCATGCAAAAGTGTGGGCTATAGTGTGTGCTTTTTCCTGTAGCTAATGGATGTAGGGTCAGGGCAGCACCTAGATTCTGTGCTGCAGTGGAATGGCTAGCACTGTTGTTATGTAGAGGAACACGTTGAGTAGTGGGCTGCACACTGAACTCAAGGTGTGTTTGACTCCAATGCTCCGATATCATCTATTGCAGTGGTGGAAGCGGGACGCGACTGTCGGACGACCGAGCAGCATCCTTGTTTAGGAGAGCCTAAGCACCTTAGAGTGGTTGAAGTTCCTTAATGTTTCGCTATTGTAGTGAATGCAGCCTTTGCGCTAGTGGTGCGCATTTGCTAATGCTGGTCTGCGTTGGTGATTTTTAGAAAGTGTGTTGTGCAAGCCATGTGCGGTATGGGTGGGGGTGCGGATAAGCAGCCAATGTGTCGTAGGTGTTGTTTGGTAACACTGGTCCTTTATACGTGTGTCGCGCAGTGTTGCTGGATACTTGCAGGCGTCCGTGCTTTTAGGCGACGCATTTCTCCAACTGGACGATTCTGAGTTGGCAGGGCCTCTACGAGCCAGTGGCAGTCCGGCTACTTTGCTTAAATCTGCGCTGGTGTCGTCGTGTCGTATTGCATGTGTTCAAAGCAACAATATCAATAGCAGCGATACAACTGCTTATGTGAGTATGAAGCTTTGCTGGATTGGTGGTCCATACTATGTGGAGGCTTAGTCCATGGCCTGTGCTTGGAGAAGTGGTCAGTTGTTTCCAGCTTATGAATTCCCTATGCGAGCTTGGCCATAAGACCAGAGTGGTTCTAGATCCAGCACATTGGCTAGCACTTCCCGTCGCTTTGATACAGAATTGATCTGGAGGCTGGTGAACATTTGCACGCTGCACGACTCAGGCAGTGCGCTCTTTGCATCCAATGGTTTGGGGTGTTGAATGTAATTTTTCCTCTAGCTAATGGATGTAGGGTCAGGGCAGCACCTAGCTTCTGTGCTGCAGTGGAATGGCTAGCACTGTTGTTATGTGGATTTGCACGTTGAGGAGTAGGCTGCACACTGCACTCAAAGTCTGTTTCAGTTGGATGCTCCAATATTATCTATTGCTCTGGCAGAAGCGGAAAGCGACAATTGGAGGACCGAGCAGCATCCTTGTTTAGGACAGCGTAAGCACCTTCGAGTGGCTGTAGTTCTTTGGTATTACGCTGTTGTACTGAATGCAGCCTTTGCGCTAATGGTGCGCATTTGCTAATGCGGGTCTGCATTGGCGATTTTCAGAAAGTGGGTTGTGGAAGCCATGTGTTGTATGGGTGTGGATGCGGATATGCAGCCAATGTGTCGTAGGTTTTATTTTGTACCACTGGTTCTTTGGGCTTGTGCTGTGCAGTGTTACTGGAGGCGTGCAGGCCACTATGCGTTTAGGGGACTTCAGCACGGCGATGCTGAGTTGGCAGGTTGTATGGACGGAGGCGCAGTACAGTTCCTGTGCTTAAATCTGCGTTGGTGTCGTCGTGTTGTATTGCATGTGCTCAAAGCAACGATGTAAAGAGCAGCCATAGAACCGCTGACATGAGCATGAGGCTAAAGCGAATCCGTGCTTTGTACGATGTCGAGGACTGTTCCCTGCCATGTAGATGGAGAAGTGGTCAGTTGTTTCCAGCGTATGAAATCCCTATGCGAGCTTGGCCAGAAGACTACAGTGGTTCTAGATCCAGCACATGGGATAGCACTTGCCGTCGCTCTGATGCAGAATTGATCTGGAGGCTGGTGAACATCTGCACACTGCATGGCTCAGGCAGTGCGCTCTTTGCATGCAAAGGTGTGGGCTATAGTGTGTGCTTTTTCCTGTAGCTACTGGATGTAGGGTCAGGGCAGCACCTAGATTCTGTGCTGCAGTGGAATGGCTAGCACTGTTGTTATGTGCAGGAGCACGTTGAGGAGTAGGCTGCACACTGCACTCAAGGTGTGTTTGACTTCAATGCTCCGATATTGTCTATTGCAGTTGCAGAAACTGAAAGCGACAATTGGGGAACGGAGCAGCATCTTTGTTTAGGAGAGCCTAATCACTTCTGAGTGGCTGTAGTTCTTTAATGTTTCGTTGTTGTAGTGAATGCAGCATTTGCGCTGATGGTGTGCATTTGCTAATGCCGGTCTGCGTTGTCGATTTTCAGAAAGTGGGTTGTGCAAGCCATGTGCGGTATGGATGTGTGTGCGGATTGGCAGCCAATGTGTTGGAGGTGTTGATTGGTACCACTGGTCCTTTAGACTTGTGGTGCGGAATGTCGCAGGACACTCGCTGGCGTCCGTGTGTTTAGGCGACTCCTTTCTGCAGCTGAACGATGCTGAGTTGGCAGGTCGTCTACACACGAGTTGTAGTCTGGCTAATCTGATTAAATTTGCGCTAGTGTCGTCGCATCGTATTGCATGTGCTCAAACGAACAACATCAATTGCAGCAGGAGAATCCATTTTGCGAGTATGGGGCTACGCAGGATTGGTGCTTCATAAGTTGTGGAGGCTTGCTCGATGGCATGTCGATGAAGAAGTGGTCAGTTGTTTCCAGCGTATGAAATCCCTATGCCAGCTTAGTCATAAGACTGAAATGGTTCTAGCACCAGCACATTGGCTAGCACAGCCTGTCGCTCTGATGAGGAATTTATTTGGAGGCTGGTGAACATTTCCACGCTGCATGACCCAGGCAGTGCGCGCTTTGCATACCAAGGTGTGGGCTATAGTACGTGCTTTTGCTGTAGCTAATGCATGTAGGTTCACGGCAGCACTTAGCTTCTGTGCTGCAGTAGGATGGCTAGCTCTCTTGTTATGTGCAGGTGCACGTTGAGGAGTAGGCTGCGCACTGCACTCAAAACGTGTTTCACATGGATGCTCCGATACTATCTATTGCAGTGGCAGAAGCCGAAAGCAACAATTGGAGGACCGAGCAGCATCCTTGTTTAGGAGAGCCTAAGCAATTTACAGTGGGTGTAGTTTTTTGATGCTTTGTTGTTTTACCGGAGGCAGGTTTTGTGCTGATGGTGCGCGCTTGCTAATGCCGGTCGGCGTTCGCGATTTTTAGAAAGTGGGTTGTGGAAGTCATGTGCAGTATGGGTGTGGGTGCAGATAAGCAGCCAATGTGTCGTAGGTTTTTTTTGGTAGCACTGGTTCTTTAGACTTGTGGTCGGGAGTATTATAGGAGACTCGCAGACGTCCGTGCTTTAGGCGACGCATTCCTGTAGCTTTACGCTGCTGAGCTGGCAGGTCCTCTACACGCAAGTTGTAGTCGGGCTCCTGTGCTTAAATCTGCGCTGGTGTCGTTGTGTGGTATTTCGTGTGCTCAAAGCAACAATATCAGTTGCAGCAATAGAATCGATTATGCGAGTATGGAGCTTTGCAGGATTGGTGCTTTAAAAGATGTGCAGGCTTGCTCCATGGCATATGGATGGAGAAGTGGTCAGTTGTTCCCAGCCTGTGAAATTCCTATGCGAGCTCGGGCATAAGGCTAGGGGGGTTCTAGCACCAGCACATGGGATAGCACTTGCCGTGGCTCTGATGCGGAATTGATCTGGAGGCTGGTGTAGATTTGCACGCTGCATGACCCAGGCAGTGCGCTCCTTGCATGCAAAGGTGTGTCGTATAGTATGCGCTTTTGCTGTAGCTACTGGATGTAGGGTCAGGGCAGCACCTAGCTTCTGTCCTGCAGTGGGATGGCTAGCACTGTTATTATGTGGAGGAGCACGTTGAGGAGTAGGCTGCGCACTGCACTCGAAGTGTGTTTGACCTGGATGCTCGTATATTATCTATTGCAGTGGCAGAAGCTGAAAACTACAATTGGGGGACCGAGCAGCATCCTTTAGGAGAGCCTAAGCACGTGTAAGTAGCTGTAGTCTCTTTGATGTTTCGCTGTTGTAGTGAATGCAGCGTTTGCGCTGATGGTGCACGTTTGCTAATGTCGGTATGCGTTGGCGATTTAAAGGAAGTGGGTTTTGGAAGCCATGTGCGGTTGGGTGTGGGGGCGAATAAGCCGCCAATGTGTCGTAGGTGTTGTTTGGTGGCACTGGTTCTTTAGACTTGTGCTGCGGAGTGTTACTGGGTGCTCGCAGGCGTCCATGTTTTTAGGAGACTAGGGTAGGACATTGTTGAGTTGGCAGATTCTCTGGACGCCATTGGCAGTACGCTTGCTGTGCTTAAATCTGCGCTGGTGTTGTCGCATTGCATGTGCTCAAACCAACAATATCAATAGCAGCAATAGAATTGATTATGTGAGTGTGTGCCGAAGGCTAATTGGTGCTTCATACAATGTAGAGGCTTGGTCCATGTCATGTCGATGGAGAAGTGGGCAGTTGTTTCCAATGTATGAAATCCCTATGAAGCTTGGCCATAAGACTAGAGTGGTTCTAGATCCAGCACATGGAAATGCACTTCCCGTTGCTCTGATGCGGAGTTTATTTGGAGGGCTGGAGAACATTTGCATGCTGCATGACTCAGGCAGTGCGCCCTTTGCATGCAAAGGTGTTGGGTGTAGTATGTTTTTTTCCTGTAGCTACTGGATGTAGGGTCAGGGCAGCACCTAGCTTCTGTGCTGCAGTAAGATGGCTAGCATTGTTGTTATGTGGAGGTGCACGTTGAGGAGCAGGCTGCGCACTGCACTCAAGGTGTGTTTTCCTTGGATGCTTCGATATTGTCTATTGCAGTTGCAGAAGCTGAAAGCGACAATTGGGGGACGGAGTAGCATCCTTGTTTAGGAGAGCCTAAGCACCTCCGAGTAGCTGTGGTTCTTTGATTGTTTGGTGTTGTAGTGAATGCAGCCTTTGAGCTGATGGTGTACGTTTTGCTCATGCCGGTTAGGTTTTCTGCGATGTCCAGCTAGTGGGTAGTGCAAGCCATATGCGGTGTGGGTGTAGGTGCAGATAAGCAGCCAATGTGTTGTGGGTGTTGCTTGGTACCAGTGGTCCTTTAGACTTGTGATGAGGAGTGCTACAGGATACTCGCAAGCGTTTCTCTGTTTAGGCGACTCCGGCAGGACGATACTGAGTTGGCAGTTTCTTTACACGCCATCGGCAGTAGGGTTTCTGTGCTTAAATCTGCGCTGGTGCTGTCGTGTCGCATTGGATTTGCTCAATACAACAATATCAATAGCAGCAATAGAACCGCTGACATGAGTATGGGGCTATGCCGAATCGGTGCGTGATACAATGTGGAGGCTTGTTCTGTACCACGTGGATGGAGAAGCAGTCATTTTTTTCAGCGTATGAAATCCCTATGCGAGCTTGGCCATAGGACTAGAGTGGTTTTATAGAACCAGCAGATTGGCTAGCACTTCGCGTGGCTCTGATGGGGAATTAATTTGGAGGCTGGTGACCATTTGCACGCTGCATGACTCAGGCAGTGCGCTCCTTGCATGCAAAGGTGTGTGGTGTAGAATGTGGTGTTCCTGTAGCTAATGGATGTAGGGTTATGGCAGCACCTAGCTTCTGTGCTGCAGTGGAATGGCTAGCACTGTCGTTATGTGGAGGAGCACGTTGAGGAGTAGGCTGCGCACTACACTCAAAGTGTGTTTCACTTGAACGCACAGGTATTATCTATTGCAGTGAAAGAGGCTGAAAGCACGAATTGATGCCGGGCAGCATCCTTGTTTAGGAGAGCCTAAGCATCCTTGAGTGGCTGTAGTGGTTTAATGCTTCGCTGTTGTAGTGAATGCAGCCTTTGCGCTGCTGCTGCGCATTTGCTAATGCCGGTCTTGCGTTGACGATTTTCAGGAAGTGGGTTGGGCAAGCCATGTGCGGTATGGGTGTGGGTGCGGGTAAGCAGCCAATGTGTCGTAGGTGTTGTTTAGGACCGCTGGTTCTTTAGACTTGTGTTGCGGAGTGTTACTGGATGCTCGCAGGCGTCCGTGCGTTTAGGCCACTCGGTTGCAACGATGATGAGTTGGGAGGTCGTCTAGATGATCCAGTGGCAGTCCGGATACTTTGCTTAAATCTGTGCTGGTGTCGTCGTGTCGTATTGGATTTGCGCAAAACAACAATATCAGAAGCGATAATAGAACCGCTTCTGTGAGTATTGCCCTAGGCCGAATCGGTTGTTTATAGGATGTTGAGGCTTATCCCATGGCGTGTACTTGGAGCGGTGGTGAGTTGCTTTAAACGTATGGAATCCCCATGTGAGCTTGGTTATAAGACTGGAGTCGTTCTACCACCAGCACATTGTCTAGCACTTGCCGTCGCTCTGATGCAGAATTGATCTGGAGGCTGGTGAACATTTCCACGCTGCATGACTCAGGCAGTGCGCTCCTTGTATCCAATTGTGTCGGGTATAGAATGTGGTTTTTGCTGTAGCTAATGGATGTAGGGTCAGGGCAGCACCTAGCTTCTGTCCTGCAGTGGGATGGCTAGCACTGTTGTAATGTGGAGGAGCACGTTGAGGAGTAGGCTGTACACTGCAGTTGAACTGTGTTTTCCTTGGATGCTCCGATATTATCTATTGCAGTGGGAGAAGGTGAAAGCGACAATTGGAGGACCGAGCAGCATCCTTGTTTAGGAGAGCGTAAGCACCTTGGAGTGGCTGTAGTTCTTCGATGTTTCGCTGTTGTACTGAATGCAGTCTTTGCGCTGATGGTGTATATTTGCTCATACCGGTCTGCGTTGGCGGTGTCCAGCTAGTGGGTTGTGCAAATGATCTAGCGTTTGGGTGTGGGTGCGGATATGCAGCCAATGTGTCGTAGGTGTTGTTTGGAACCACTGATTCTTTAGAATTGTGATGCGCAGTATCGCTGGAGACTCGGAGGCGTCCGTGCGTTTAGGTGAGTCCGGGAGGAAAGCGCTGAGTTGGCAGGTTCTCTACATGCGATTGGTAGTGCCGCTACTTCGCTTAAATCTGCGTTGGTCTCGTTGTGTCCTATTGCAAGTGCTCAAAGCAACAGTATCAATAGCAGCTATAGAACTGCTGACACGAGTATAGGGCTATGCCGAATCGGTGCTTCATAAGATGTTGACGCTTTTCTGTGCCACGAAGATGAAGGCGCGCTCAGTTGTTTCCAGCATATGAAATCCCTATGCGAGCTTGGCCATAGGAGTAGAGTGGTTCTAGATTCAGCACATTGGCTGGCACTTGCCGTCGCTCTGATGCAGAATTTATCTGGAGTCTCGTGAATATTTGCACGCTGCACGACTCAGCAAGTGCGCTCTTTGCATGCAAAGGTGTGGGGTATAGTGTGTGCTTTTCCTGCATCTACTTGATGTAGGGTCAGGGCAGCACCTAGCTTCTGTGCTGCAGTGGAATGGCTAGCACTGTTGTTATGTGCAGGAGCACGTTGAGGAGTAGGCTGCACACTGCACTCAAAGTGTGTCTCAGCTACGTGCGCAGGTATTATCTGCTGCAGTGGCAGAAGCTGAAAGCGACAATTGGAGGACCGAGCAGCATCCTCTTTTCGAGAGGCCTGGGCGCCCTCGCGTGGCTGTAGTTCTTCCATGTTTCGCTGTTGTACTAAATGCAGCCTTTGTGCTGATGGTGCGCATTTGCTAATGCCGGTCTGCGTTGGCAATGTTTAGAAAGTGTGTTCTGCAATCCATGTGGGGTATGGGTGTGGGTGTGGATAAGCAGCCAATGTGTCGCAGGTGTTGTTTGGTACTACTGATCCATTAGACGTGTGGTGCGGAGTCTTGCAGGATACTTGCAGTCGTCCGTGGGTTTAGGCGACTCCGGCAGGATGATCCTGACTCGGCGGATTGTCTGCAAGCCATTGACAGTATGGCTTCTGTGCTTAAATCTGCGCTGGTGTCGTCGTGTAGTATTGCATGTGGTCAAAACAACGATGTAAGTGACAGCAATGCAATCGAGTATGTGCTTATGCGGGTATGGGGAATTGCTGCTTCATCCAATGTAGAAGCATGGTCCATGGAACGTGGACGGAGAAGTGGTCAGTTGTTTCCAGCCTATGGAATCCCCGTACGAACGTGCCAATAAGACTAGAGTGGTCCTAGCACCAGCACATCGGCTAGCACTTGGCGTGGCTCTGATACGGAATTGATCTGGAGGCTGGTGAACATTCCCACGCTGCATGACTCAGGCAGTGCGCCCTTCGCATCCAATGGCGTGCGGTGTAGTATATGCTTTTCCTGTAGCTTCTGGATGTAGGGTCAGGGCAGCACCTAGCTTCTGTGCTGCAGTGGGATGGCTAGCACTGTTGTTATGTGCAGTTGCACGTTGAGGAGTAGGCTGTACACTGCACTCGATTGGCGTTTCACACGGATGCTCCTATATTATCTTTTGCAGTGGCGGTAGGTGAAAGCGACAGTTGGACGAGCGAGGAGCATCCTTGTTTAGCAGAGCCAAAGCACCTTTCAGTGACTGTAGTTCTTTGTTGTTTTGCTGTTGTACTCAATGCAGCCTTTGCGCTGATGCTGCGCACTTGCTAATGCCAGTGTGCGTTGGCGATGTCCAGCTAGTGGGTGATGCAAGCCATGTGCGGTATGGGTGTGGGTGCGGGTAAGGAGCCAATGCGTCGTAGGTGTTCTATGGCACCCCTGGTTCTTTAGAGTTGTGGTGCGCAGTGTTGCTGGAGACTCGCAGGCGCTTGCTTTTAGGCAACTCCTGGAGGATGATGCTGAGTTGGCAGGTTGTCTGGATGATCCAGTGGCAGTCCGGATACTTTGCTTAAATGTGCGCTGGTGTCGTCGTGTGGTGTTGCATGTGCTCAATCCAACAATATCAGTAGCAGCAACAGATTACGTTATGTACGTATGGGGCTTAGCCATATTGGTGCTTCAAACGACGTACAGGTTTGTTCTGTAATTGATGCTAGAAGTGGTCACTTGTTTTCAGCTTATAAAATCCCCTTTCAAGCTTGGCCATAAGACTAGAGTGGTTCTAGCACGGGCACATTGGCTAGCACTTGCCGTCAGTCTGGTGCAGAATCGATCTGGAGGCTCGTGAACATTTGCACGCTGCATGACTCAGGCAGTGCGCTCTTTGCGTGCAAAGTTGTGCGGTGTAGTATGTGCTTTTTCCTGTAGCTAATGGGTGTAGGCTCAGGGCAGCACCTAGCTTCTGTGCTGTAGTGGAATGGCTCGCACTTTTGTTATTTGCAGCCGCAGGGGAAGGAGTAGGCTGCACACTGCACTCAAAGCGTGTTTTCCTTGTATGCTCCGATATCGTCAATTGCTCTGGCAGAAGGTGAAAGCGACAAGTGTAGGACCGAGCAGTATCCTTTAGAAGAGCCTAAGCACCTTTGAGTGACTGTAGTTCTTCGATGTACTGCTGTTGTAGTAAATGCAGCCTTTGCGCTGATGGTGTACATTTGCTAATGCCAGTCTGTGTTGGCGATGTTCAGGAAGTGGGTTCTGCAATCCATGTGCGGTATGGGAATGCGTGTGGATAAGCAGCCAATGTGTCGTAGGTGTTCTTTGGTACCACTGGTCCTTTAGGCTTGTGCTGCGGAGTGTTAGAGGATCCTCGCAGGCGTCCATGCGTGTTGGCAACTCCGTCAGGGCGATGCTTAATTGGCAGGTCCTCTACACGCGATTGGCACTACGTTTCCTGTTGTTAAATCTGCGCTGGTGTCCTCGTGTCGTATTGTGTGTGCTCAAAGCAATAACATCAATAGCAGCTATAGAACAGCAGAGTATGGGGCTATGTCGAATTGATGAGTGATACAATGTGGAGGATTTTTCTGTTCCACGTGGATGGAGAAGTGGTCAGTTGTTTCCAGCGTATGGAATCCCTATGCGAGCTCGGCCATAGGACTAGAGTGGTTCTAGCACTAGTACACTGGTTAGTACTTGCTGTCGCTCTGATGCGGAATTGATTTGGAGGCTGGTGAACATTTGCACGCTGCACGACTCAGGCAGTGCGCTCTTTGCATGCAAAGGTGTAGGCTATAGAATGTGCTGTTCTTGTAGCTAACGGATGTAGGGTCAGGGCAGCACCTAGCTTCTGTGCTGCAGTGGAATGGCTAGCACTGTTGTTATGTGGAGGAGCACGTTGAGGAGTAGGCTGCACATTGCACTCAAATTGTTTTACATGCGTGTTTAGATATTGTCTATTGCAGTGGCAGATGCTGAAAGCGACAATTGGAGGACCGAGCAGCATCCTTGTTTAGGAGAGCCTAAGCACCTTTCAGTGGCGGTACTTCTTTGATGTTTAGCTGTTGTACTTACTGCAGCCTTTGCACTTATGGTGGGCATTTGCTAATGGCGGTCTGCGTTGGCGATTTTCAGGAAGTGGGTTGTGCAAGCCATGTGCGGTGTGGGTGGGGGTGTGGATTAGCAGCCAATGTGTCGTAGGTGTTGTTTGGTACCACTGGTCCTTTATACGTCTGGTGCGCAGTGTTGCTGGATACTTGCAGGCGTCCGTGCTTTTAGGCGACACATTCCTCTGGCTGGAGGATGCTCGGTTCGCAGGGCCTCTACACGCCATTGGCAGTCCGGCTACTTTGATTACATGTGCGCTGGTGTCGTCATGTTGTATTGCATGTGCTCAAAGCAACAATATCGAAAGCAGCCAGGAAGCCGCCTCTGTGAGTATGGCCTATGCATAATGGGTCGTTTGTAAGGTGTAGATGCTTGGTTCATGGGTTGTATTTGATGATGTGGTCAGTTGTTTCCAGTGTATGGAATCCCTATGCGAGCTTGGCCATAAGACTAGAGTGGTTCTAGCACCAGCACATTGACTAGCACTTGCCGTTGCTCTGATGCGGAATTTATTTGGAGGCTGGTGAACATTTCCACGCTGCATGACTCAGCAAGTGCGCTCTTTGCATCCAATGGTATGGGGTGTTGAATATAATTTTTCCTGTAGCTACTGGATGTAGGCTCAGGGCAGCACCTAGCTTCTGTGCTGCAGTGGGATGGCTAGCACTGTTGTTATGTGCAGGTGCACGTTGAAAAGTAGGCTGTACACTGCACTTGAAGTGTGTTTCAGTTGAATGCTCCTATATTATCTATTGCTCTGGTAGAAGGTGAAAGCGACAATTGGAGGACCGAGCAGCATCCTTGTTTAGGACAGCGTAAGCACCTTCGAGTGGCTGTAGTTCTTTGTTGTTTTGATGCTGTACTAAATGCAGCCTTTGCACTGATGGTGCGCATTTCCTAATACCGGTTTGCGTTGGCGGCGTCCAGCTGGTGGGTTGTGCAAGCGATGTGGCGTTTGGGTGTAGATGCGGATAAGCAGCCAATGTGTCGTCGGTGTTGTTGGGTACCACTGCTCCTTCATACCTGTGGTGCGGACTTTTGCTGGATAGTGACACGCGTCCGTGGTTTTAGGCACCTCCTGCAGGACGATGCTGTGTTGGCAGGTTGTCTACACGCCACTGGTAGTACCCTTCCTGTGCTTAAATCTGCGCTGGTGTCGTCGTGTCGTATTGCATGTGCTCAATCCAACAATATCAGTAGCGTCATTAGAACCGCGTATGTGAGTATGGACAAAACTGGAAGGGTGTTTCATAGAATGTGGAGGCGCGTTCTATGGTATGCGGATGGGGAAGTGGTCAGTTGTTTCCAGGCTATGAAATCCCTATGCAAGCTCGGCCAGAAGACTAGAGTGGTTCTAGCACTAGCGCATTGGCTAGCACTTGGCGTGGCTCTGATGCAGAACTGATCCGGAGGCTGGTGAACATTTGCACGCTGCACGACTCAGGCAGTGCGCTCCTTGCATGCAAAGGTGTGGGGTATAGTATGTGCTTTTTCCGGTAGCTACTGGATGTAGGGTCAGGGCAGCACCTAGCTTCTGTGCTGCAGTGGAATGGCTAGCACTGTTGTTATGTGCAGGTGCACGTTGAGGAGTAGGCTGCGCACCGAGCTCGATGTGCGTTTCACACAGATGCTCCAATATTATCCATTGCAGTTGCAGAAACTGGAAGCGATAATTGGGGGACGGAGGACCATCCTTATTTAGGAGAGCCTAAGCACCTTAGAGTGGCTGTACTTCTTTAATGTTTCGCTGTTGTACTGAATGCAGCCTTTGCGCTAATGGTGTGCATTTGCTAATGCCGGTCTGCGTTGGCGATGTTCAGGAAGTGGGTTCTCCAATCCATGCGCGGTATGGGTGTGGATGCAGATAAGCAGCCAATGTGTCGTAGGTGTTGTTTGGTACCACTGGTTGTTTAGACTTCAGGTGCGCAGTGTCGCTGGATAGTCGCACGCGTCCGTGGGTTTAGGTGACTCCGGCAGGATGATCCTGAGTTGGCAGGTTCTCTACACGCCATTGACAGCACGGTTGCTGTGCTTAAATCTCCGCTGGTGTCGTCGCGTCGTATTGGATGTGCTCAAACCACAATCAATAGCAGCAATACAATCTCTTACGTGAGTGTGGGGCGAAGCCGCATCGGTTCTCCATACTGTGTGGAGGCTTGGTCCATTACATGTGCTTGGAGAAGTGGTCAGTTGTTTCCAGCTTATGAAATCCCTATGCAAGCTCGACCATAACACTAGAGTGGTTCTAGCACGGGCACATTGGCTAGCACTTGGCGTGGCTCTGATGCGGGATTGATGTGGAGCCTGGTAAACATTTGCACGCTGAACGACTCAGGCAGTGCGCTCCTTGCATGCAAAGGTGTGAAGTATAGAATGTGCTTTTTCCGGTAGCTAATGCACGTAGGCTCAGGGCAGCACCTAGCTTCTGTGCTGCAGTGGAATGGCTAGCACTGTTGTTATGTGCAGGTGTGCGTTGAGGAGTAGGCTGCGCACTGCACCTGATGTGCGTTTCACACGGATGCTTCTATATTATCTTTTGCAGTGGCAGATGCTGAAAGCGACAATTGGGGGACGGAGCAGCATCCTTGTTTAGGAGACCCTGGACACCTTGGAGTGGCTGTAGTTCTTTGATGTTTGACTGTTGTAGTGAATGCAGGGTTTGCGCTGGTGTTGCGCATTTGCTAATGCCGGTCTGCATTGGCGATTTTCAGAAAGTGGGTTGTGGAAGCCATTTAGGGTATGGCTGTGGGTGCAGATACGCAGCCAATGTGTTGTGGGTGTTGTTTGGTACCACTGGTCCTTTAGAGGTGTGGTGCGCATTGTTACTGGATACTTGCAGGCGTTTGTGTGTTTAGGCGACTCCGACAAGATGCTCCTCAGTCGGCAGGTTGTGTGCACTCTGGTGGGACTACCCTATGTGTGCTTAAATGTGCGCTCGTGTCGTCGTGTGGTGTTGCACGTGCTCAAACCAACAATATCAGTCGCAGCTATAGAAACGCCTATGTGAGAATGGGATAAGCCGCATTGGTGCCTGATACAATGTAGAGGTTTATTCCATGGCATCTGGGCGGCGACGTAGTCATTTATCTCCAGCCTATGGAATCCCTATGCACGCTTGGCCATAGGACTACAGTGGTTCTAGCACGGGCACATTGGCTAGCACTTGGCGTGGCTCTGATGCGGAATCGATCTGGAGGCTGGTAAACATTTGCACGCTGCATGACTCAGGCAGTGCGCTCTTTGCATGCAAAGGTGTGGGG
>NW_020312242.1:0-31148 GCF_002999335.1 Cyclospora cayetanensis | reverse complement strand
CAGAATACTTGCATGTTCTCACGAACGCACCCTCACACCTTGCCCCCGCCTCACCCACGCGCCCCAACACACAATTGCCCGCACGGGTGCATACGTCCTCGCACCTACACACACATACACACGCACGTACATGCACACATACATGCACACATGCATGCACACACACACACACACACACACACACATACATACTTACACACGTACATACGCACACCCCATACCTCGCATGCGCAGCAGAGCACCTATGCCGACGGACAGAACGGAAGCACATGACACCCCTTCTGTCTAGTCCCTCATCGCCACGCTCACGAACCGAAGGGCAAGGATAAACTGGAAATGCCCGTGTCGGTTGGTGTTTCACAGGAATCGCGAGAAACATTCGCTATCTGGGGTCGCTGCTACGGCTATCCCTGCAGCCACTTCGTAGACTTACGTGCGGCAGTTGCGGAAGACGAGAAGCAGATCTGAAATAAAGGCCTCCTCGCTGCCATATTCGTCCTTCTCGAGCTTGATCTGCGCACGCAAAGCCCTTAGCGATCTCCCGCGCTAGGCCTCATCCCCACATTTCTGTGCAACCTAGCACCCCTTTCTTGCTGTCTGAGCCCGTTTTCGGATTGGAAAAATCAAGCTGCTACCCCTTGAGCTATAGCTTGCTTGTGGGATCGCACTTCCATGGTGTGCAAGTCCATTGGATGCTTGATCACTTCATAATACGTTGGGCATTCCATCTGCACGACGTCTACCGGTTCTAGAAAAAGCCGGAAACACTTGGCTCGACGCCAAGCATCCAGGAGGCCTGCAAGCTTCCGCTTCACATGACGCGCAAGCGGCGCTCCTGCAGGGGCCCCTCCCGATCCCTTGGGATTCTCATGAGTGATCCCCATGCCTCCGCATGGGGTTGCTGCAGCATCAGAACCTAACACGTCCCCCCCCTGAACTGGCATCCTGCTCATGATGCCTGCTCTACGACTGCTGGTGCTGCTGCTGCCGCCTGCTGCTGATACACTGCTACGCAGCACCTCCACGACGGCTGCAGACTGCCATTCCCAAGGCTGCTGCTCCGCCACGCTAGGTTGCTTTGACTCACGAACTTTCCTAGCTCGCGCGCCTGCTCCTGAGACCCTTTCTAAATTGATATCCTCCTTCGCGAAAACATCGCTAAACCGTCGTCGCTGCAAGGCCCGTTGACATCGCTACCTGCCAAGCAAGGCAGCAAGGAAGCTCCTTCACGCCTGAACGAATGGCTACAGCCCTGCTACCTTGGTGGCTGCAGGTTACGACGCCAACTGAAGCGTGGGATCACGGCTCGCCTCCTAACACTTCGCAGCTGCATACGCCGTTTTCCTTCCAAAGAACCCCCCGAAACCTAAGACGCGTGTGCGCCTTCCGAGAGTGCTCGCCTGGGTACACTGGAGGCTATACTACGTGTCTCCTGTGCGTTTGCAAGCGCCTCTCCCCGACTCTTCAGCCCTCAATACTAGGAACTGGAATAAAACACGTGGATCTGGCTCCTGCATGATCCCTGAGCCGCCATAAGGCTCCATGCAATGCCGAGGCAGCCCCCCTGGGCAGCCGCGCGTCGGCGGTCTTCCTGATTGCATGCTTCCCCCTCCTGCTCCCTCCATCCGCCGTCGTTTGGTCCAGAGGGCACAAAAAAATGAATTGGTATGTGGCTTCAGATCGTCAATAAGGGGGCGATCAAGTGAAGGCTCAAGGGCGGTAACTTCGCGAGCGAAGCGGCTCCTCCTGCGTGTCGCTGTGCTGCTCTCTGGTCCTGCGCTCTCACTAACAAGGTCCTCTACAGCTTCGTTCCCATGACTACAAAGCACCGCAAGGGCTCTAGCTGACTGCCTGCGGCCACCCCTTGGGCCGTTTAAAGTGGCGGAAGGGGCAGGCGGCTGTACCGTAGTACTGAGCGGACGCTGTGCGCAGTGGTACAAGGCAGCACTTCTGAGTGTCGATACGGGCATTTGTAAGCATTGCTTTTCTTCTGTTGCATCGCTCCCAGCACACTGGTGGACACACAAAGCTTCAGCTCTTTCGGGATTCTCGGGCGTGCACGTCGGCGTTTGCAGCTAAAGAGCACTCCCTCACGCGCTGCATCAATTACTTTTCTCCATAGGCGTAATGCGGCCACCAAAGGGCTTCTCATACTGTGTCATACTCGAATAGCTTCTACTTACGGACTTCTAAGATGACCAGGTTTCTTTTTGCACTGCTAATTTGAAGTGGCTTCCTCTATGCGGCGCCATCACACAGTGCGCAACTGCTTTAGGGGCATCACTAAATGGGAACTTCGGTGCCCTGGGGAGGAAGAATGAGGCTTGAGGTGTAATTTCTTCTCTCCCGCCCAACGGTGCCTCCCGATAGCAAACTCGAGTAGCATCTGCTGCTCATTCAAGGCGTCGTGGAACAGATGCAGCGCGAAGAGCCTCGCGTTGCTCTACGAACCGACGTACAAAAGAGATGCGTGTTCTTTCCATAGGCCGTCTTCGGCATGTGGTTTGTAAAGTCACTTTTTTGCCTTTGTTTTGCTGTATTCGCGCGCGTGCTGGCCTCTGTCGTGCCTGTCCCCATCTGAATCGCGATATTGGGGTAAGATGGATTGCAAATGAGGATTCCTTTGCTGGCATGCCTTTGTTTAGGGTGTCGCTTAAGGGCCCGGTGTGTTCGCCTTCTCTGAGGGTTGGTGTGCTGAAGCTGTAGCGGATTATTTTTTATACTGTGACGCCTTCTGCTGCCTACGTGTATGAAATCACGAGTTAGAAAAAAATTCATCATTTGTTCCGGCGCTTCACATATCATATCTAGTACGTAGAAGCGGTTGTTTAGTACACCAAGAAGCAGCGTTGTTCGCTTATGCACTTGATATCATTCTCGACCGTATGTGATTTTTCGTACTGTACATCTGGTGCGGGGAAGTGTACCCTAAGCATTCAGGCGAAGCAGCAACTGTTCTTATCTCTACCCAGTCTGCTCATACCCAGGTGTGCTTTTCAGTGTTCAACTTAGCCCTGCATGTATGGATTCTTAGTTGAGCTCCTACCAGAAACAAAAGTGACTAATTCACTCCCTAAACTCAGCGCATTTCTGCGAGTATGTATCGATGAACGTTTGTGTTCATAAACGCGTCCACTGCGCCCAACCTGACAGAGAGGCTGACTGAAGGTTATGTTGTTGTACAGCAAAGGCATATAGCTCAAGCATTGCTCTGCTGCGGGACTGAGTATACGCATGCCCCTGTTGGGATGCTGACCAGCGAATTACCTGCTTTACAAGTTGGTTCTCCGGCTAGAATGCACACGCCCCTGATCACCTACTTGCACAAGGAAGCAACATACGACCAGGATCAGTTCAGAGCATCCACTTCACTTTATTTGCCCTCGATACACTGCTACCCGTGGTGCACCTCTCTGCTGTACCTTCTATAGTTTCCGCTGTTTTCGCCCCCAATACTTGCTCCGGGGGCTCCCGTAACAAGATCTGTACCTCTCCCAGCAGCAATAAACACTTTTGAAACGCTACCACTTTCGTCAGAACACCAACTGTCAGTGTTATTCGGTTTGCCATGGATTGAGGGACTCGCGAACGCGATCTTAATCGTGAGTACCAAGCTCCCGATGCCTTTGCGGGTAAGGACATTAAGCTCATTTATGTTTGAATGGAACAAGACTTGAGTGTTTCTGGTGGTCTCGCCTCGTGTGTCCCTTGCTTAATGGATAACCTGCCAGCCTGGATACTGGGTGTTTCGGCTTGGAGCTGCGGAAATGGAGTCACTACATCAACAAGCGCAGTGGTCGAAGAGCTTTGCAGCTATTTTCACACCCAACAGACATATTTCGACGCGTTGTGCTGTGTATGTGCATGTCAAGGTGTAGCATCCCCTCTGAAAATTTACTATCCATCATATCAATCATCGTTGAGTGCAGGAATTCAATGCGTGCTGCAGTCAGGGACACCACAAAGATTAGGTACCCGCTGTGGCTTATTATGGTTCTATAACAGACGTTTGCATCACTTTCCCTCTTCAACCTAATAATTAGCACGCTTCTTTCTTTCCCTTTTCCTGGTGATGTTGGAACTCAACAAGTTTAGGTACATCGTGCACTTACAGTAGTTGAAATCCAATCCGTTATTAATCGGTATCTTTACGCCGTTCTGTAAATAATTTGTCGGCACATTTAAGCTCAAATCAAAAAGCGAGAGAAGCAGCATACGAGGTAGTACAAAGCGCTGACTCAGCATCGAAAGAAACTGAGCCGGCAGCCTAACGAGAAGGACAAATGAATTACTAGCGCATTTTGGAGTAAAAAACCTTTCTAGTGTTCCTTAACAGTATGGGGCCGTAGATTACCATAGATTAGGCCTCCCCATTGTGACTACACAGCAGGCTGACCTGTTCGCGATTCCCGCGGCACAGGCTTTACTGGGTGTCTTGAACCTAGCTCCACGGCATGTACCAGGATGCTTCTGTTATAAGGAGAATGCACATCTGAAGCCTGGTAGAAATGCGCCTCAGACTCAAGGGAGTGCAAAAGTAGATAGACGCTCTTCCGGTCAGTGATTGCCGCCGTACGCCCAAATCTTTGTGCCTAACGTGTGCATTGGTATTGTCTTTACCCGAAGAGGAGTGAAGGCCTCTGTGGAGCCGTTTGGCGAAGCTGACTCTATTGAATTGCCCTTTAACACGCTACACTCCGAGATTATCCGCCATAGACCTACTTGCTCACTTTTTTCCTAAACGACAAGATGCCTGTGGTGAGGGTGGCGTCCCTGTGGACGCATCAACGTGCATACCACTCTGCCACCACCGCTTAAGCAGGGCTTTGCTTTGCTAACATAACAGCTTCCGCCCCTTTGAAATGAGGCATTTAAAACCTTCCGCTATCAGAATTGACTGCAAGGTAACACGCAACACGTACTGACCGCAGGAGTTGGTCGTTGCACGATGCATGCTCACGAAAAGACTGCAGATACACTATGGGCTGAATGCATGACGCGTTAGTGAAGCTAGAAAGTGAAAGAGAAAAGAAAGCCCATACTGGGGTTAGCAGTGAGTCAGAGAGCGCGCGTTCGCCAAACGGCAAGTTTCGTCTAAACAGCCCTTCAAAGCTACTACGACAGTGGACTCAAACGAGGAATCCGCAAAGCATTATGCCACTTTCTGCCACCAAGTGAGGGCACAGTGGAAAAACATATGGTGGAGGCACAATGAAGGATGCAGTAGGAAGCCTCCACTGGCCACGATGCCTTGACGCCACGCCTCGTAGGTAGCTGAGTCCGCCAAGGGTCAGGAGACTGGCTCAAAGCTAAAGGCACGGTAAAATGTGGGCTTTCATCACCTGAAACAGCCCTCCGGCTTGTTCCTTGATCCTCTTCAAGTGCTGTTTCGTAGAGTAGCCCCCTCGGTTGCCCGTTCTTCCCAATCATGTGAGCGGTGCGGTTCTCTCTGCTCACGGAGCACAAGGGCCCCAGAAGTCAGTTAGCCGTCAACGGAGAACGTAAGTTGCAGCGAAGTGTTCATGAGAAACGTAAGAGGGGACAGGAGCCGTGCTGGTTCCTGCGGCCTTCGGAGAATTGGCGCTGGATCCATTGTGGCTGCCGCTGCCTCGAGTTATGTCCCCGTAGGTTTGCTTACCCCAGGAAAAGGGGAGATACTTGTACTTGATCATTCTCTTGACTTGCTGCTTCATCGTCAGGATGAAGAGAAGAATGAAGTATATCAGCAGGATTGGCCAGAATACAGGTAAGTCGAACACCTGGAAGAACGTCATGCAAATGGCTATCAGCAACGCTCGCATCCCCGAAACCCACGCTTTGAACTCAGGCAATTGGCGAAGGAAGGGACGAAATTCTCCGGAGTCTGACTGAGCGCCCCCGCCGCGGACAGGCAGCACATACTCGTCTGTTTCAGGATCTATCTGGGGAGAGATAAAACCAATCAGAAGGTTCAGTAGGTATATCCCCAGGCCGTATGTTACCACAAAGAAGCCGGAGAGCAGATAGACGCGGACCACGTAGAAGGCCATGCAGGCAAAAAATACAAGCCAACGGGTCTTGAGGTAGATAATAGATTTATTTAAATACGCGCTGCTGACTCTGCCCATGCTTGCCCAGACACGTGAGGAGAAGGGCTGGTCGGCCAACTCCTCTGCGCTCATTGAGGCCATCATCGCAACCAAAGCGCTTCGCTTTTCAATCCCTTCAGGGAACGTCCGTGCTGGGAATCAAGAGACAATTGCGGCCTTCACACGAAAGCTGCTCGCGGAAGAGCGCACAGCACGCGATGCCCCCAGTCGTCGTACTAGACACGGGTGGTACTAGGTTTCCGTGCGCGAGCAGAAATAGGAAATTCACACCCTATGTCTGGCCAAAGTATTCCGCCAGACGCAAGACAAAATGTTCCGGGGCACCAGTTGGATGCCTACAGGGAAGCCCCACGTGGTACGGCATAAGCGCGTGCTCTCTGAGTAATTCGCAGCCCTTTTTTAAGCTCAAAGAGACAGTGAATATACCCCGGTATGGCGCCAAATACCTCTAAAGAGAACTCCGGGAAGAGATGTAAATGCCAGCCGACGCAGGCGGCCGCTGCCGGCACCCGGGTGAGGCCCCAGGCTGCTGCTGCATCAGTAAGAGCCTAAAGAAGTGAAGCGACGCATACAGCAAACAAAACGCAAGCTAAGGTGTCTGAAGTGTCGTGACACGATCATAAAATCGGCTGTGGGCGTGAATGGTAGCGGACATTCCGGCACACGTTTGCGTCACCACGCTTAAAAACGGGGAAACGTAATATCGAAGCATGTGTTTGTCCGTGCACGAGCACCTTCTAATTTCTCATGAACCGTGTCCAATACACTCAAGGTACATTTAAATTGATGGACTCCTAGTAAATTTTGCGAAACACTCAATATTTTGCTGGATGCTTTCCAGGTTGCCTTACGGAGGCACGAAGCTTTAGAGGTCGCTTTTCACAGGGCATCGTGGTAACTGCATCTCACAGATCGCAAATTTGCAAATCTTACACTGCTAAAATATGCGCATTTTAGCGACAGTGTCCCAATGAATACGACCCTATTAGTATGTGACCGCGCAAAAATATGCGTGGTAAGCCCGTAAGTGGCAGTCAAGAGTGAGACTATTGCGGGCAAAGCTACACTCATACCCTTTTTACAACACTAGTCATGCAGCTGACTGTTGAACAGTGAGAAATAACCGTTTGCTGCTGTTCCTCGTGTATCTTCTATTGTGCAGACTACTCCTGGCTCAAGACTAGGGGACGCAATGTTCTGTCTTTGTGCCCTAGATGCTGTGTGCACCTAGCTGAGAATACTTAGAGAGCTTCCAGGGTGAAGATACGTCCAACCTACGTGTCGTCCCCCCATGTGGGGCGTTTTCAGGACAAAATGCAGGGAAGGGAGGGAGTTCATTTGGGAAGCATAGTCACACATGATTTTGTACGGAGGCTGGAGATAAGTACATCTTTGTAAAGAACTCAGATGGAGTGCCACGAATAGCAACACCACATGATTCAATGCTACAGTCAGTTTCAAATCAACTGGGTGCAGCATCCCCTATAAGGTCTTCTAAGGGAGGCATCTAACTCCACATTCAAGGCAAACTTGATAATAAGTTATTCAGTGCTTCTACAGAAGCACTTTCCGTGTTCCTTGCCCAACGCCTCAGAGTCGTCGGCATTAGGGTGGAGGGCTGGTAGGAGGCGGGTAGCTGCATCCTCTGCGCATCGCGAGGTGCACAAGACAACCCATAGCTCACACGCTCTCCACATTGCTTTCTTTCGTATCGAGCGAGCAGCACATCGCAATTGATAAGATCTATCAGCAGACAAAGCTTCTAACCGATAATCCCCAAACTGTTTTAAAGATGTAACTATCAGCACAAAGTGTAGTGAGGTAGCTTACCTCGCTATATATTCGCATCCCCCCTTTTGAAGCACACTTTAACTTGCAATTGCTACTCGACACAAACTACATGCCGTAGAACAGAAGCATTCCAACCCATCGCCCTGTTTGTCGATCCAGAGGCGTGTAAAAGGATGCAAATGAAAAAGCCAGAGTGTGTTTTTTAACGTTCGATGGTAGCAGAAAGAGGAATTGGCTCATGCAGTAGACCCCGTCCGAGGGTCGTAACCAAGACGACCGCGGCAGTGCGATGGCTTGCTTTGGTCGAAGCGATGAAATGTGTGAGGGCCCTGGTACGAGATCACAGAAGACACGTACAATTTATGAAGGCAATCACAGGGTGCGTCAGTCCAGCAGTGCTTTCCCGCCCCATGCAGCAATGTTTGCATGTAAATACAGCCGGTGCACACCGCCTAGCTGTATCCATTACCCCAAGACATTTATATGCAAGAACATAGAGGTATCATCTCAAAAAGTGTCTGCGCATATGATTGACTATAGAGAACATATTTACTTCAACAAACAAAAACAAGTTAAAAAATACCCATAGGAGTAGGTATCGATTTCACTTGAAGCATGCGTTGTGGAGTGGCAATTACCAGGGAACACCGGGGATATCGTTAACGACGACTAGCTTTATTAACTAAGCTAAACGGCGAATGCTTCCAAAGGCGATAAATTTCGTGACTGCTACTCCGCCAACCACTGAGGCTGACGTTGCCCACTGCACCTTGTTCGAAGCTTCCGTGTAATGTCCTCACAGCTCAAAAATCCTAGAATGCAAGGCTTTTATGATTTCCTGTGAATCCTACGTCTCCACACGAATCGTTTTTGCTTTGCGATAATGCCTTCAAATACACAAAGTAGATTGTGGACTGCTTCAAAAAGCCTAGCTTAATATTTCTGTGGATCATCCACACTCCACAGAAGTAAAGAGTAGGGAAGAGCATTGTTACGTCGGAGGCTGGGAAATGGTCCCAGCCACTTAACGGCGAACACCTTCGTCTAGCCACATTCGGGTTTACCCTCATAAAGCTTCCCGATCCACTACAAACGAATCTTCAGGCTCGAAATACACAGCCCGTTGGCGCTGATCATACTACTGACGCGTCTTTCTTGAGCTTTGCGGTTGCATTCGCGCGCACTATCAAGCAGATCTCTAACTTCCTCTTCCGATTAGGATAGCTGTTGAACTCGGACCATCAGATCTAGGTCCGCACCTAAGAACGGCTGAACATAGACCGTTTATGCGGGAGAGCAACAAGCAAAAGCTTACAGAGTTGTAATATAAACTAACTCAGCCGGGGAAAGAAAGTCCAGTCGAGCATCTAATTTTGGGGGAGCATGGAGTAGCATATAAAGCAGAAAGGTGCCGTTGGAGCGCCCTCTCACCATTTATGTCAGTATGGTTCGCATCGAACTTTCTGCGGTCAACAGGCAAGCTCTCATTAGGTCAAGTTACGACGCTGTAATAAACCTCGGATTCCTGTGCAGCATAATAGTCCTAAAAAATTAGTAAAGCCTCCAGACATGATTTGACCATTAGAAAGCAGCGTCCTGTGCCCTGACAGAGCTGTATCATGGGATCAAGTGCGCATAACAGCTAAGTCCATCGACAACGAGATAGCTGGTATTCTAATGCTAACGTGCGGCAGCCCAATAACAAGGTATGTAGTCAGATTAGCCCAGACCCGCTCAGGAACAAGAAGGCTTTGCATGAGACTGAGTATAGGAGAACCAAGCGGCTTCAGCTGGTGACAATATGTGCATGACAAGGCACGCTTTGGTGACGCAGGACCCATCCCAGCTTACCTGAAGGATTTAAAATCTTCTCCACTATAGTGTGAATCTCATCACAGCTCCAAAGAGCAAGATAATGTTATATGGAAAGCAACATTGCGGAGCCAAATTAGAATGTACGAGCCCTAGAGCCTCTGGTTTGTTATTGCCACCAAGGGAATTTCTTCATGTGGAACTGCCTCTCATTTTCACCATTCTAGATTTGGCGGAAGCAACTTATGCATGAGTGTTAACAGTAAAGCTTTTCATGCAAGTTCTACATAGACCACGAATCACCACAGATATGAAGGGTAGCCTTTCAAATAGTTGACCTTTGGGGCGGCGGAAGAGCACGAGTAGCGGCGAATAGCTACACCTGGATGATTTTACTACATTAATTATAGCCTTTTAGAAAGGTAAGAAAGCCATTGCATCATTCGAACACTCAATAATTCTATTTTGCTGCAGAGTACTGCGAGAAGACGCGATGCTGTGGGCCTGCGTGCTTGTGCCTTGCGCAGACAGCTGTGGGTGCTCGGAGAGCTTCAAACATGCGGCTCTATGCGTTCTGGCGGTAGCTCTTGCGCCATATCACGAATGCTGAGGGGCTCTTCGAATGAACCCAGCACGACTTACCAGTAAGGTTCAATAGAGCCTTGGTGTGCCGCATCTCTATAATGACATCTCAAGTGAAGCGATACAGCTGACTGAGCCGGAGTATTCGGACCAGCAGTTGCCTTCTGGTCCACTGGTGATGAGTGCGGTGCGCTTTAAGATTTCTTTATAGCCCGCCCGTGTGTCTGGGCAAGCTTTTAAGTACCCTATTATCAGGAAAAGATATGTGGCGATAAAAATTGGCGGTGGCAAAACCCCCCTTGAGTCGTGGACGGTAGGCCTGCAAGCGGATAAGAACGCAGCCTTTTTACAGCGGGTATAAAGGGGTAGTTCGTTAGCCACCACAACAATAATAGATGGTTATGAGGCAGTGCAGGAAGATAAAGGTGAGTCTTCCCACATGTGTTTCTGAAAGGAGAAAAACTTTATTTTAAATGACTCTATTAATGTCGAGAAGCTCGTCTGCCTGCGGGAATCGCGACCCTAAAGCCTTCATACACTCTTCACCTCATCGCGTTATGCACAGGTCGGATCACTGAAAAAGTTTTGGAAGAGTTCAGATTGGCTGGAGCAGCAGAATCTGACAAAGCATCGCTTTATGGAGAAATATGAATATATGGCTTCCAAACGCCACAATGAAGACCAACAGCTATCTTATTACATGCTTCATATGACGTGTACCGGAAATTTCACGTCGTCTAGGCCTAGGGTGTAAAGCCACGCAGTGAGTTAACAACAGACCGATCGGATATCCGGAAACCATGGACCCCTTCAGGTCTCAATTGCCAAAAATGGAACCTCCGTGGAGAAAGCCGCCGAAAAAGCCAACTTAAGACTTTAAGCACATAAGTCTCGGGACGGGGGAAATGCGGCCCCCTGGCTACGCACTAATATAACACTATAACAAACCGCTCGCCTTTGCAGCCCCAGACAGCCTCCCTAATGACTCGCGCCTCCCGTTCCGGGAAACCGGGACATATACCCCGCAACCGCAAGCACACGGCATAGCCAAGCACAAGAGAAGCAGAAAGCTCCCCACACAGGTTGAGGCGCAGTTAGAGGGCTACCGAGGGTAGAACCCTTGTTGAAGACCCCCTAAAACTCAATTCTGCGCCGACACAGCTTCACATTTGAGATCAGGAACTGCTTAAATTACTTGACACTGGATGTCGAAGAGAATCTGATATCCAGAGAGACGGTGCAGAAGTACCATCAGCCTGTTCACTCATTTCGGCAGTCTCTCAAAGTGAAGCCTGCTGACGGGAGGCCGAACCCGAGGATTGGCAAAGTGATGGGGCACAAATGGCATGTTAAATTGGATAAAGGTTCGGTCAGCATGACTTATTTTTTTTGGAACTGTGAACCAATAAATAATCCTATTAATGTCATGCGTGGCCAAATGGAGAGCGCGCGCACCCAGAGCTGCATGCTGTGGAGGTTATTCCGCCAAGTAGAGCTAGGATGCAGCATCTCCTATTCTCCTCAAAAACACTTGCTTCACCAGTGGAGAGCGGGGTAAATCCGGCACCCGAACGAGATGAGAGAGAGCCATGTGCGGGTGGGTCAGCAGAGCAGCACGAGAAGACGGTTCTGAGCATATATCCTCTGCATTCGGATCTATGTCAGGAACTTCAATAAAACATTGCCTGACGAACAGCAGGAATGGGCTAGTATGGAAAAGTTCGCGAATATGCTAGATGAAGACGCCCTGCGAGCAATCTGGCAAACTATTGCACGTCAAGGGCATTGTGTCGCGCTAGTGTGTGGATGCTGTTAGCCAGATCCCGCAGTATCGAAGACACCAAGACAAATGAGATGAAACGTGGTGGCAGACGGATGTTTTGCTGGAAAACTCGAAGCGCGGATATCGACTAGCACCTCTAGGCATGATCGAATTTGAGTACAGAAGAAAGCATAATTTGGCGCAGCTAGGCTATCATCATACTCGTATAGAAACATTATTGCCTAGCAGAAATTATTACCTTTCCATACTGGCGAATTGTTCGACAAAGTGCACGCTTCAGCAGTCGCCGCGGCATTTGCGATTTCACGGACGCCTTCTTACAAATTACCGTCCGCTCTGTGGACAGACACAAGAGAGCCTTCCATAAGTGCACGTGCGAATTTGAGGTCTTCGACAAGCTTTTTGGAGTGGCTAATGCCCAAGCTTTGCTCTAGGGTCACGTTTTCGGTTGCGAGCCTGTAAAAGGTGGGGTGAATGGATCGCTAGATAAGTAATCTGTTAGTTGCGAGCAAGGGAAAGACAACGCTGTCTTGGTTGTACATTCATTGACTTGCTATGGGGCTTGTACTCGGTCGAATAATACGTGTCGTTCTATAGAGACCTACCATGGAGAGTTCCTGGGTTGGGAATTATAGTGCGCATTGGACCATGCGATACACTGTGCTGAGGCGGCCGATTGAGAGACCAATAGGCGGCTAACAGTACGCCTCATCGAATACAGGAGTGTACAGCTGCTGAGAACGCTTTGTAATTTGAATTCTGATACCTCGAAGCTTAATAGACTGACTATGCAGCGTAGTCCTCCACGTGTCTTGTTTCCACCCGCACAGCCCCTCTCCACATTCTTATTTTTGTATGCTACCTACATCTCGGATGTATATGCTTTATTGTATAATCGTTTGGTTCTTTTCTAGTCGGAGTTCCCTCATTCAGCTATTGCAATTTTTCTTATCCAAACGCCAACTAGCAAGCCAATGGGGCGACGCTTGACTCTACAGACACCACATCAGGCATAGTAAAATATTGTAGTGTCAGTCGCACAGCATACATTCTGATTATATGCAGTCAATCCTGATGTGTAACAAGTACAGTATATGAACCTCTAGTGCATAACCTGCGCAGTTGAGCTCTTTTAACTACAATATTTATTTTAGCGTGTTCAGGTGTAGCCCAGCCCGCTATACGGTATTGCCACAGTAAGTGTGTATCTTAAATATTGACCTTTCACACGAAGTCATGCATGCGTAAAAATAGCTATTTCGATGTACAGCCCCGCACTGATACCTCAGCTCCGCCAGGTTACAAGTACGCAGCCATACATGGTTTCGAGACCCCTTTATCAATCGGCGGCAGATGTCCTATTAAAGCCGCATGTAGATAAAACGTTCGTATATTGACGTTCTATGCAACACTATTTGGTACTCTCTAGTCATCCACAGCTGAGTATTTAGGCGGGATTTCTTGGTGCGGCGTGAATTAAGATATATGGTACTCCAGGAAGTGCTACGCTAACCAACGGGTAGGATCATTTGTCCTGAACGCGCATATTGATTCGTTTCTCGGTTTTTCAACCTCTGCTTTGTCATACATCCTAATCCATGCGATCCAATGGACTTCTTGATCTCTATATAGGTCTGCTGCGTAAGCACATGCCTGAGTCCTCAACTCGTTGCGACAGATGAGGTGACATACTATCAATGCACATGTAGCTTGGCGCGAAGTCTCATTTTACACTCGTAAATGTCTCATATAAGAAAAGTGGCCGTGGTGCCCCTGATACCAATTCTATCAGGTTCACAAGAATTTTGCGTTACCCATTAAAAAAGCACCTATTAGTATTACAATTATGAATCATTATGTTAATCTAAAACGATGCTACCTCATAGCCGTTTACTCCGAATCTGAATGAGATATGCAAACGATGTATCCGGCACGAGCTTCGCATAGTAAATGGTTCGACCGACATGCAATCTTAAGAGTGCACAAAAGGAAAGAACCACAGTTTAAGCCGATAAATGTATCACGAGAAGGCTATGTAATCAGCGTTACCACTGTCTGAATCCGTGTAATGATGAAAGCATTGAACACGCCTATGAGCTGAACACACGGAATGTACAACTGACACCCGCTTCCCGAAGTATCCCGTTGGCCCCCCGTAGCTCGTAATAGATTAGAAACCAGGCGAGCAGATGGCGCATGAAGCGCCCTTTGGACTGTATACAGTCCTTGTGGCTCCGTCAGAAAAACGACTCCAATAGAACACCTTACGTTGCCTTCGAATGCTAAAACTCGGTAAGAATGACCCACGTGACAATTGCCTGCCAAATTGCTGTTGAATATACGGAAGGCCTTGTTGTGTCGATGTCAGTGGCACTCACGAAGGCGGTGAATTTTGCCGCCGGTTCCCGGTGATCCGCTCCAGCCAGATCTCTTGCCATTGCACAGGGCCGTAGGTCAATCCCACACATGACCGCCTTGTACGCGCCTACAGAGCCGTGCTTTCGAGTGGTGTACGCACTTATTTTCCACCAGGAGAATCTCGAGCAATATGGGATCAAATTGTAGTCCGTGGTGCGTCTGCTTTGGATAAGTCAGTAAGGTCAAGGGTGATGGAAACGGTATGTGGCATTCATGTTGCTTTGGACAAGCTAGTACAGCTGCTCTGCTTGTTAACAGGCGCACCAAGATTTCCAGGCATCATAATGCTGAGAGGTAGCGGAAGCCTTCACTTGCGTACCTGAAGCACCCTGCCCATTCAAATAACACCTCGGTGTATCAAGAGTCTGTTAGTACAAAAGGAGTTCCTGCTTCATTTAGCAGTAAGTCGTTACGTGTTTACCCAGCGCACAAATGGACGCGTACGATCGCAAAAGCGGATATACGGCTGATCATGATCCGCTCTAATAGTATTTTGTAGAGCCAAGTGGTCGCCAATGCTCTGAAGATTGATGCACTTTCACAGGATGCTGCGAAGTAGCGCTGGCGAGGTGTCCTTTTAAATGAAGAACCCTGGCGTGCAGGAACACCCAGCACGATCTCTACTGGGGTGTGGAGACAAGGTCTTGTGACAATGCTAGTAAGCCCACTCATTGATCTAACAGTTGGAACTGCGCTACTTCCTTACATAAAGTACAGAGCTATAACTCCAAACTATGTGCTTTCATTCTACTGGTCGTACATAGGAAATCACGCCGATTGGCTACCAACTTTGTGTATCTACTGGGGGGGGATGTAAAATCAGCAGTACAGACAGCTATCTCTATTGGCCGGCCCAGCTAGTGCAAACATCCGAGCCAGATATTCACTCTGTCTGGTATAGGTGTACATTTATCCTTGCAACTACTTCTAGCAGTGCACCACTACCTGTACGGATTGAAGCACGAAGCCCTTTGAAGAGAGACTCAAAGCATCAGCAGAGAAGCAGTGCCACAGAGGTCGTGAGTCAAGAAATATTCTTTTCACACAACTATGTTGTGGGCAGCTTTTAAATTCTTATTGATGCCATGTTTCATGTGGCTGTAATATTATAGATCTATACATGTTGATCCAGGGGTGATCACATTCTACCCACGCAAATAAAACATGCACAACTGGAGATAATAGTCTTCCACTGGGAAATAAAACGAATCCGGGCGAAGAAGCGGTCAAGAGGCCGCCCGCCCTCAACGTAGCTACGCTTTCTTGGATAAGGGTAAATGGCACCGAGTGCAGCGGTAGCCGCAGACGTTGCAAATGCTACACTGGCGAGGTGTACACCTCCGCTGGATTCAAGAGTGGCTATGCTTAGCAGCCCTCTCCTTGAGCGCCGCCACTTCATTAGGCGTCCTGAGGGGCATACAGCACATACCACAACCATGCATTCATACCTTGCCGGGCACTTACGCAAGATAGCTGTACAGCACGCAAGCTCGCTAGCTCGCAACTACGCTAGTTGGCTACACAACTGCATACAATACGAACGTACTGTTGAGAACTCTCTTTTACGCTGGCCCCTTCACGAGGAGACAGCACAACACCCCGTCCTGCAAGGCCACTGGGCTGCAGCAACCAACCCACAGCAAAAGTAGCAGCATTCAAGGGGTAATGCCTTCACGAAGTGATGCGCTCATTCCTTCTACGCGAAAGAACAGTGACAGCGAGACACACACGAAGCTACAAGGATAAAGACCACGTGCTGCGACCACAACCTTACATCCATCATGTCCGTCACCGTCTTGAGAAGTCCGTGCAGAAAGGGCTGCAGCAGCAACCGAATGAGCTGCACTGCGTGCCTCGCTCCGTGTGTCGCGACTTCCACCTGACCACTCATGAAGACCCCTGCTACTAGGAGTAAAGCCATGAACAGCAACGGTAGGGCTAGCCAGTTTCTTGTCATGAAAGAAAAAACCATAGCTATCTCGTTCCAGCCAAGGCACACCAACAACAACCACCCCCACATAGGCACAGACCGCCATGATGCGCTGCTACCGCAACGCTGTTGCAATAGCTGAGCCTCCCGACACTGCTGCTGCATCGCTGCAACGGCTTTTCTCTGAATGGTTTGCGCCGATATAGGGTCAATCAGTGGCCGGTAGTAGGCAGCAGGCATGGGTTTCCTGTCTTTGTCATCCTCTCCATCCGTGTCTACCGCTCTCTCTGCCATATCTTCTGACTCCTCATGCGCCTCAAGCGTCACTGTAGTAAGACTCAAACGCTCGAGTTGCACCTCACGAAGGGTTGGTATAAGGGCTGCACAACGCGTAAGCCGACAATAGACAAACACGGTACCACACGGGCATCATGACCCCCTTTGGTCGGCAAGAGAGACACGTATTACACTCGCGATCGCTGTTGGATCATCCCAAAATACAAGACGTCGTGCCCATAAGTGAGCCCCCATCGCGAACACAATACTCCGAAAGCAAGTAGAGAGACGCACCAAGTGCCTGGGTCTTGGCAGTTAGAAATAGCGACTGCAGCTTTTCGGCCGAAACCAGTTCCCAACGCCGAGGGTGATCGTCGTCATCATAGGAAAACAGCGAAGAGAAACTGGAGGACGGAAACAGAGTCGGAGTAGAAGAAAGAAAGGGCCTCGTAAGGCATCCAATGCCGCAGTGGGATGTGAAAAGGGTGCCGATACACGAGTCCACAGCAACGCACAGCCACCGAAAGAGACACGCATGAACTCCAGCGATAGACATGCTCAAGAGAAAAAATTCAAAAGGCACAAAATAACGCATCGGGCAGAGTACACCTCGAGATGGTCGAGGAGGTGGTAGGGGCTTAGGCAATAAATAGCATGCAGCAACCGGCAAAAGTTGGGGGAAAGGCGCATTAAAACAGAACAAGACATAATCTTACCGCTCCAGGATATAGACATGGAGACCACCAACCAGTTTTGAAAGGCAGATCCTCAATTGCCAGAGAGCCAACAGGCGGCAGCGAATTGCGAACTCCGCTGCCGCTGCCTCTGCTACTGCTGCATCTCCATCCGGAATATCCGCAGCAAGCCCCCGTCCAGCAGCGGCAAACTGGGCAGCGCACAACGTTGCGCTTGTTGCAGCACGCCCCCTGCACGCCTCCCAGAAGTTATGGGGTGTAAAATCTGAGAACATTTAAGAAGCACACGAATGTGAGGCTGCTGATTCGCGTTCTCCGTTCACCGCTATGCCGATTAGGGCTGTGCCACGGAGCGAGGAGCAAGACTAACGCACTTCGAGTGGTGAGGTGAGCGTCAATGCCAGTAAAACTGTCAGCGCATTTCTCCTGTCCACACAGCACACCAAATGCAGAGTAGTAAGTCAGAAACGTGGCGCCCGAACGCTGCGCTTCAACTCTTACAGTCACACAAAAAGAGACTCGCACAGCAATTACGAGCTGGGCCGCACCGCAATCGCCTCATCGAGAGCTTTTTGCTGGGTTTCACGGATGGCTTCTACCTCCTGATGCATCTCCACTGAGCAGAAAACAAAAGTCACGCGCGACACACCAAAAGGAGCACATCTGATGATGGATTTACCGTTTCACCAGGAGTTCCACCACAGCTTGTCGCGTGAAGCGAATGACGCCCGTTAATTCATCAAAAATGCAAACATTCCTGACGGAATTGCGGTCTAAAGGTTTTGTAACTAAATAGCACGAATGGAGGTCAACCGACGGCGAAGGCGTATCGAGCAGATGCAGATGAAAATAGAATCGGAGCGACGGTCCTCACCTTGGAGCGCATCGGCGATGAGGTTACTCGGGAAATGGAGGTGCTCGCCCCCTTCCAATCGAATGCTGCGTTCCTCGCTAAATGCGAGAAAATCCGCTGCTGCAGCGGCCACTGCTGCGGCGCTGCAGCGAGCAAAGAAAGATACCAGAGCATCGGCATGGACCTGAACACGTGCTGGGAATGACCAAAAGAGCCCATGGTGCAACAGATGCTCAGGCACAACCACAAGCCTCTGAATAGCAGCAAAATCAGAACGCTACATTGCTGGCAGTTTAGGCACACAAGGAGGTGGCGCTGTCAGAGTCGTAACAGACCTCCTCTTGTTGAAAGCCGCCCATGCCTCCAGCATGGACTCCCCCCGTGCCTGCGTCAACGAAAACAGGCTATTCCACTGCTTGTCGCCAAGCGATTCGAGTTTCTACACCATACTGCCTTGTGTGCCTGCTGCCTTCTTCTTGTCCATCAAGCCTCCTGCTGAGGATTGTGCTAAGCCCTCACCGAGACTGCGGTGTCGCGCGCGTCCTTGGTGTAGGCCTCTCTTTTGGGGGCAGCAGACACATTGACAGCGCATGGCAGGAAGCATGAGCGCACTCATACAAGAGTAGCAGCATGCAGACTCTCTAAAGGATGGTGGGGGCTGCACCGAATGCATCATGAGGGCAACATAACTGCTACCTGAGTGCGTCTTTATGCCTCCTTGCAATGGTCTCTCGAGCCTCTGTGAGCTGAGCATCTACCATGGGCTTGAGGACAACAGCGATGCTGTAGCAGAAAAGAATACGTCAGTCATGGCCAAGGGGTTTAAAAGCCGACTCGCTTTCCAGATTTTCCCCAAAACAAAACACCGCCTTACACTGCCAGAAGCCCGCACACACAGGCCCCCACGCAACTGCAACAAAGCCAGTGACAGCCGCAAAAAAAGTAACCATCCATGAGTTCCCACAACAACTGAAAGACAGAAGAGGCCAGCCCCACGCGTCAATTAGCTCCGCCTTCACGCTGGTACAGATCTTCTCTTGGTATCGCGCAGCCTGCGATAGGTACTGAGCTGCAGCAGCAACAGCACGATATGCAAGCAGCCACAGCCCTTCGACTCAACACCGCCCATTTAAAATTATTCCAGCACTTCAATAGATCCATAGTTACAAAATATAGACGCGGATACACCAACGGGCTTGCCACGCGCAGACGAGCTACCACACCCAGTGCATCCTTGGCAATGGATTCCATGCTGCCCGATATCGCTGCTGCGTTTGCCGCAGTCGGCTTAGGGTAGTTCTGCTGAAGTACTGCAGCGCGTGAAGTCGCTGCCTGCAGGGCCTCTCGCTTCAGGTCCTGGCATCTGTAAATCGCAAGCATCTCCTTCTGGTTGGGAATATCCAGATGCGACTGTTGCTTTATCGTCTCCTGTGATGGTTCAGCAACGAATACGGCAATCACAGAGGACGAGCAAATTAAGTTCCGTGAGCCGTAAGATGGGTTTGTGTGTGTCTGTGTGTTTGTGCGCTGCCGCCATTGATGCCCACACCACCTCATTCGCCTTCGAAAATCAATTGTGCCACCCTCGCGGTGTACAGGGGTGCACAAACTGCTGCATGTCTTCATACACTTGATGCGACAGCTGACTTCTTACCCAGATGCTCCTCGCATAGGCGCCGAAACCATCTGCTGGAATCTTGCGCGTGTACGACTTGGGGCTGAAAGCTTCTGCCCATCTGTGGAACATACAGGCACTAGCAGGCAACCCGACGGACTCGTTGTACCAAGACGCTGATGCACCGGCACTGTTTTTAGCTTGCCAAAGACATGCTAGAGGGCTGAATCCAGCATTCGTGCCAGTTCAGTACCTCTCTCGTAGGCTGCATACGCCCTTTTCGAATTCAGCAGGGGCCAGCAACTTGTGGGCAAGACCGAAAACCTCCACCGTGAAAAAATCTGCAGCGGAGGAGTCTGCAACAGAATCCGGCTGAAGCACACAGAAGCACAAGCGCTTCGAGGGTTGCTGTTGCCAGTTCGATTGTCGCCGTCGTGCAGGCGTCCCACGTGAAGTCATCTCTAGCAAGTATGCAGCAAGATGTGCGAGTCGACCAGCTTCGCAGCAGCATAACACTGGGCGCCAGGAAGCGTTGCAGCAGCAGCACCTTTTGGATTTCTGCCCAAATTTTGTTGACATAGTCCTTCTCGATTTTTTCTCTCATGACGTCTGCAAGTGCAAAAGAACGGCGCAACAGGGCACAAGCGGTAGGCACAGACCCCCAAAATCACATTGTTTCTCTCAAGATTTCCATTGACTGCGATATCCGTACAACAGCAGCCCGTGATGTGACCCTGCAACAACAGATATGCGACTCCAGCAACCCACCCTCAGGCACTATAGACGGCGCCCAATCGCGAACAACAAAGAGCAGAATCGTCTTGGGAGCGCTGCGAGAAATGACACACACAGAATGAATGAGCGGCCAGATAATGCCAAATCATTACATAAGGTCGGTGGAATACGAACTGGAAAACAGAGTGCAAGAAAAGGAGAACGGGAGGAAAAAGTAGAGCATGAAACCCGCCCCATAATCGCGAGTTTCATCCTCACATTGGGCTCCTACAAGGGCAACAAATGGATGAAAGCACAGAAGCCATGCAAGTGCACGCTGCAAGCTTCCAGCTATACCGCAACACAGCGGGTGTCTCCAGCATACCAACCCCCAGGGAGCAGCTCAATGGCCAGCAGGTGTGGGTGTATCAACAGGGCATAACGCACTCATCTTGGTGCATGAAAAGCTCTAGATTTGCCTCCATGACAGTTTTAAGGAGGCCAAACCCCGATCCCGTATGACAACCGAGAGCTGCACAGCTGATGTTCACCAACAGGCAGTCCGCAAGGGCCAAGGCGAAGAGCGAAAAGAAGTTCTCATAAGTTTGTCGCCGCTCTCCTCGTTCACGGGAATCTAAACCCTCGACATCTAGCAACAATACAGGGCGGTCCAGACTCGAACTAGTGTCTTTCCCCGCTTCGTCGCCGATGCCAATATTCCTGCCAAGATGATCACGGCCTATCCAAAGCCCCTTTGTGGTCTGGCTGTAACCTTTCAGCGCGTCCATCACTTGGAAATTGCAGCCAAACAACGCATTCATGAGCGTACCTGCGCATACATTGCAAGAACGGCAAATCAAGCAGCCACACGCACGCTGTCACATGACAACACGCACCATGCCATGAATCCGTCCCTGTGTCAGGAGGAGGGGGGAGGCAGCAAAAAGCTCAGCAGGAAAAGCTGCCAACAGGAAAAATTTACTGGACGGTGTGTTAATCGGCGCTGCACAGAAGCGGCCACAGCAAGGGCATCATTCAAAATCCCCCAGTCGTTATCAGAAACGGAAGCACTGCCGTAGGAAGTAATCAAGGCTACTACTGACTTTTCCCGCTGCTCTGTGAGCCAAGAATGGTTATGACGTTGTAGTTGAAGCCCACATCTGCCAAACCCTGATCTTGCATCCACCGTTCAAGATCAGCACTGTGCGCAGCGCAGAAACACCAGCCCCTCCAATCACAACGTGAAAAACACATCTGAAGGCTGTTAGCGATCTCAAGAAGGGTGGGGATGCAAAAAACGCACATACGGAGTGGCGGCTGCGCGCGTCAGGAAGACGCCAATTTCTGCTGATGCTTTAAAAGCATCGCGTCGCAGCTTCCACTCTTCCAAGTCGAGCACTCTCAGCCCTTCTCATATCCTCCTATGCATTTGTACCGCTGCAGCACGTCGCGCTGCGATAGCCACTGCTTCGCTAATGAGCAATGCCACAGCCTGTGCCTAACGCTTTGACCACCCTCCACGATCTGTGGCTGCTTTCTAGCATGTGCCTACACCCCAACTGCCACCATCGCTTCCGTGGAGTAATAAACAACAAAGAAACTACATCAATGCAGGCAGAGAGGCTGCTGAGTGGAGGGGGAAGGACCACTGCAGGATGTACAGCGCGCCCCGATGCCACTGAGCAGCCAACAGGCAACAGCGTACAAAACGTCGGGAGCAAAAGTGTATCAGCAACAAACGTCTTACGTCATCTCTCCGTCATAGTCAATGAGCTGAACGAGATCGCTATCTGAGGGAGTCGCCATCTTCTGCCCTTCCTGCTGCTGCTGCTCGGGCTGCAGGCTTGCTGCAAAGTGATGTGACTTCTGTTGACACCTCTCTGCCTCCTGTCAGTATGCTGCTTGCCGGCTGCTTGGGCCTTGCCCAGCCTCTGTCTAACGACAAGCACGCACAAGTAGCAACTGCTGCCACCCTTTTGCAATGACGTGTGTGATGAAGACGCTACTCCTGGTGCTCTCGCAACACTGAGTGACCCCGTGCCTGTTTTGTGGCGGGCACCCCTAAGGTGGCTGCAGAGCCGAAGCTGAAAATGTGCAGTGTAGTCTCCGCTTCAGTTGTTGCAGGTGGTGCTGCGCCTGGTTGCCTGCTTGCTGTTGCTGCGTTCAACTTGTGGCTTGTTGAATGAGCTAAGAAAATGGACGAGGCGGGCACAAACTTATGATTTGTTAATACGCCGTGTAAAAGACTGCTCCTGCAGCGCCAGGGAACGGCTCGAGGGGCGTTCCGTCGGTTCCAGCTCACAAACTGATCCGAAACCAAGCGAAAAACCTGCAGCTGCTGGTATTCCTTCTGCTCTTGGTCTTGTCTCTGCTCCTACAACGGATGGTACTGTGTGTCTGTGGCTGCACCGCCTGCATCCTCAGATCGGAATATAGCGGCTTCAGCAGCAGCGGCTTCCACGACCACTGCTGTTGCTTGTGTGGCTGCGGCGAACCCGTTCTCGTCGTAATGGCAGGTATTTCTGTGGAGCTGAACGTACGATCGGTGCATTTTGCACACTTTTGACTCCACGGAATGTAAAGAGCTTTGTCTTTTCGTCTGGCACATTCAAGGTTTCTACGCCTGCTACTGCCGCCTGTTATGATCACCAAACGCTACGGCAGCGGTAACATAGAAGTACCCAAAAGAGGTTTGAGGGCCGTAGTTTGTCCCTCAACACATTAATTGGCTCATTATGCCACAGAATACAGGCAGAGTCTGGGGTATCTGCTGAATTGCGCCTGTCTGCCCTCCTGAAACCTTGGCGCGGTCGTAGGTACGCCGCTGTGGACACTCGGCAGTTGAATATATCCGCTCCAGCATTCAAATTCCCTCATCTTTATCTAGTCGTGTTATTCCAGGTGGTTGCGGCATCAATTTTGTGTTCTTGAGCGTGGTTACAGCAGCTCGACCGTCACCCCCTGTTCGTGGTAGTTGTCGAGCCCGAAGCGCCTGCAGAGCAAGGAAGCCTCTCTTCGTTTTTCAGCCTCAACCATAGCATGACCGGAGCGATTTCAGCTGCACCTAGGTCTTCCCTGACGCTTGCCATATTCCTACCCCGTTGTGGTGCATGCTATGCTGTGGCCAAGAGTACTGGGCTATGTATTGCAGCGACGGATGCAGGAGAGGACCCTAGATCCCTCTACTTGACATTCGCAACGCTACAAGGCCCACTCCCAACTGCTGCGAAATACCATTCATACTCCATTCTATAGGTCATTGAAAATCCTTTCGAGGTCATGTCCTTGCAGCAATGCCACCGTTGTGCAGTCTTCTGTTGGCTCTGATTCTGCTGCCCATCGCCCTTGTCGTATTTGTAGTGTTGCTGCTTCTGCTCTTTCTGGCGCTCATTCTGGCTGGTATTTGCGGCTGCGTGGGACTTCTCCTTAAGCCCTTAGACAGGGACTTGGCCAATTATTTGTACCACCTGCCGTATGGGGGCATGCGCAAAGCCGGTGCAACCGTCAACCGAGCAGCTGGGGGAGCTTGCGAATCGAAAAGAGTTCCTGTTAGATACAGCTCTGGGAGAGGGGAACCCGTGGTTCCAGGGACGAGCAGTACCGTGCCGCGAGTTGTGGCAGCGAAGACTTCAACAGCTACAACAACAACCGCTGTAGAACCTCCAGCCGTTGTGTCGGCTACAGAACCCACTTCGCTTAGAGAAGTAAACTGTCGCACCAGCGCTGGAATCACGCAACAGCACTATCAACAATCAAGGGAACCCAGTCCAGCCTGCTCTCGAATGGCCTGCGAAACCGTTTAAACGCAGAACGCGTCGCTACAGTCTCACCAACAGCGTGGTACATGCTCCTGAAACACGATCCAAAGCTGTATCATGCCTATCAGTATCGCGGCAACGCTACTGGCGTCACTACAGCTGGAGCAGCACCGACGACAGACTGCTCCCTGTTCCTGGCCTCCGCAGCGTGGTTGGGTGTAGGGGCATCTCTGGAAGTGCAGCAGTAGCCTAGCATGTGCAGTTGTACCTGCTACAGAATCTGCCACAGGGGGTCATGAAAAACAAACACGGGCTTCATCAGGGTGTCATTTGTGGAGAAGGCGAGGACGCCCCCTCATACGATCCTCCAAGTGCGGAGGGTGTTGTAACTGCGGCTCCTGCATCTGCAGCCGCAATGGCAGCAGCTCAGTCCGCAGCCTCACTAGAAGCAGCTGATGCAGCAGCAGAGGCAAATGTGCTTGCGGAAGAAGCGAAAGCTGCTGATGCAGCAGCAGAGGCAGGTGTGCTCCCAGATGAAGCAGAAGCGTCCCCATTAGTGAAGGCCGAAACTGAAGCCACAAGCGCTGCGCCCTTCGAAGCAAGCGGAGAGTCTGGTAGTAAGAGGCTTTCTCCGGATTCAGACGGATGTCGAGCGTCAGATGAAGACAGCTCAAAGGGAACAGAATGCGCTGGTGGAGAAGCAGCTGCGGCAGCAGGAGTAGTAGCCGGAGAGGACACTTCATGGTGGCCCTTGTGGCTCTCAGACTGGCACGTATTGCCGCTCAACAGGCTTGCCACGCTCATCCTGGAAACGCTTGTGTCTGGCAGCGTGGCGCTGGAACCGGCGGGCAGCAAACGTGGCAGCCCGCGCAGCAGTAGCAGCAAAGGCAGCAGCAAAAGAGACAGCAGCGTTGAGTCTTCTTTGATAGAGAAAAAGCAGCGTTCTGAGCAGACGGGCGACGCGCGGCAAGGGCGCAGGTCAATCAACGAAGAAGGTATGCAAGAAACGCACATGTATTTCCTGTTGCTTTCGCTCTGCTATTGCGTTGCATCTGTGGACTATGTTCTGCACTGTCATTGGGTTCGCTTAGGGGGGGGGACTGATTCTTCGTCGGAAGGGACAGTCGAGTCATGTTGCAGTTGCTGCAGCAGCAATCTTTGCACTGGCAGCGACAGCGACGGCGGCCATGCACTCTTGCTGAGTTTTAGAAGCCTCAGGAGATTCCACAGCAGGGCACAGAGATTGCAGCGCAGCCGATTAGCGCATCAGCGACTCCTGCGGAAGTCCTCTACACAGCGCACGGAGTCTACGATTTCCGCTGCTTGCAGCCACAGGAAGGGCAGCAGCAGTGCAATACGCTTCTTCAGTAAAGACAGCCACAGGGATTCAAGCCTCCCGAACGAGGACCAGGCGCATGCGGACAGCAGGAACGCGCTGCAGCCGCAACACCCAAGCGTGACGCCCTCCCTAGAAAATTGGATGGGGACGCTTGGCCTCGAATTCGCTCCCCTCGAACAGCTCATCATACCCGGTAACCAGTGCAAGACAGCATCGTCCTTTCTAAGGCGACTAACAGCTCTGCGCGCCGATGAGCAGCGGTCCCATAGACAGGAGAACGTAGCCTGTATACACGAGAATCCTGGCAGCGAGACTTCTAAAGAACTCTGCCTACCAGCGAGCTCCCACAGAGGGACATGGGGACGGTGGTGCATATGCAGGTGGAAGCAGATCAGGAGAAATACGAAAGCCTGAAGTCACCCCTTCACAGTGCTCTGCGTTCGGGGTGCTGCAGCGACACACAATAGCGCATCGTGGCGTGTTGCGCATTTGAACGAGCAGCAGGCCTATTATTGCCGGCTTGTGCAGGTCTGGGTCAGTTGTCAGGTACAGCAACTCCTAGACTTGCCGACGCGTGGATGCTGCTGTTGCCTATTGTTGCCATCAAGAGCTGCAACTCTTCATGAATGGACGCCTTTGGGAATGGGAATTTTATTGCTGCTCGCTCGTATCCTCATTCAAGTCCCATAGGAGCACGAACGGTGTGTGTATTTGCATGTGTGTGTATCTGTGTGTATTTGTATGTGTGTGTATGTGTTTATGTGTGTATCTGTGTGTATGTATGTGTAAGTGTCTATGTGTATGTGTGTGTCCAATATGCGCATTCCTTCGTTTCTTGTGCAGCAACTGAGCATCTATGAGCAACTGCGCCGAGGCATACGGTGGCTGGACTTGCGCTGCTGTAAAAGCCTTGAAGCAGTGACTGTGCCTCCGCGTATGCGACGGCGAGTCCGTCATCGGAAGGTGGGCATTGCTCCTCTAGCGCGGTATGTTTCGACTCACCATCCCCCTTCCGACGTTTTGGGGAGTGGGCCTAGCGGCAGCAGGTACGGCAGCGTAAAGAACATGCTCGAACAGCCGCCAGCAGAAGCCAGTAGCTTGGATAATTTAAAGCCCTCAGAACGACCCCAAGCCCTCGCAGCAGTTGCGTCTTCGCGCGTTTTCTCGCCGAGCTGTAGAACTCCCCGAAGGGACAGACACCAGCATGCCGGACCGCAGAGAACACAGAAAAAGCAGCTAGGGGGAGAAGCGGGTGAAGCAGAGGAGTTAGCGACGCAGCAAGAGCGCCGAAATCAACAGATATCCTTGCTCGTCGACGAAGAAGCAAGCAGCCAACCCTCGCATCGGCATCACCATCACCACTCGAAGCGCCTTGGCCACGGGCATTCGGATCCTGCCTCAGCTGGAACGCCTGCAGCAGCACACAGAGACCATGCCCTTGCAACTGGAGCACGTCGGGTAGCAGTTGCTCGCGAATTGGAGCAAGCGGGGGCTTCTAAGCACCAGGCAATCCCCTACTGCGCACACGGAGGCGTGCTCACTGTCCCCTTGGTAGGTTACTTGTAGATGTCGATCTACCTTCTCCACTCCACGAGTTTCGCGGCTGCTAGTGCTTGGCTATGGCCCTCTCGAGTACACGTGAACATAGGCGAATCTTTTGTTCCACTTACGGGATTTCGCTGGCAGCTCGCCTAGCCTGAAGCCTCTTAGGGTACTTAAATCGTGGTTGCCTTCTTGCCTTTTGGGTGCAGATGCGCGTGTTGGAGGAAGTGCGCTTGTTTCTCGTTGCCCATCCAACCGAAGTCGTTTTTTTGAGCTGTGTGCCGGACGAGGGCGTTATTGGAGAGACATTCTGCAGGCTGAAGGACATCCCCGCCACTGAGGTGTACTTTTGCGTCGCCTCCTCGCTAGGAGACTTCTTGGGTCCTAGTCTCGAGGAGGGCGTGAGCCTCTCTGCACTTGTCAAGAGGTGACAGAGATCCTGTGCCGCTGCTTTCACTTCCGGCGACTCCGCAATCAGTCGGCTGGAGCATCAAGGCTCCACGGTGTGCTGCGGATGTCAGCTGACTCTTGATTTTGTGGTGCTGTATGTTGCGCGTCAGAGGACAACGCGTCATTTTGCTATGGTCTCATCAAGAGCGATGCCTCCCAGACGACGTGGCGTTTCCATGCGAAAAAGGGCCGGACTGTCCTTGCAGAACAGCTAGTGAGGGGCGTTGCTGTTACGCCTCTCTAGCGGCAGACTGGGTCCAACGCGTTCGTCCGGTGAGATGCGACGTTGCTGAATCATCTGCTTTTTCGTGCTTGCCGCGGGCGTTCCAGGCTGGCCGCTTGCTTAGCTCAATTCTTCCGTCCCTTCGTGACGCCGAGCGTTTCACATTTCCTTCGAAGGATGACCCTTTCTGTCGTCCTTTCGGTTCTCGACTTGCTGTCTCAGGTCTTTAGCGCAGCCAATCGTTCAGGAGACACCGAAGGCTTCTTCCCGGATGGCCACCAAGAGTCATTGACAGAGGGCATGGGGGTTTCTACGGCTTCGTCCTCTGGAAGCGCCAGTACTTTTGCAGACAGCATCAAGGCCAGTCGTCTCGGCAGTAAGGCAGCACTAGAAGCAACACGCGCGATTCCAGAAGCTACACCGGGTTTCTTAGCAGGTAGGAACATGGGGCGCAACGTGGTGACGTCATTCGTTCCGTCGCCGTTTAGAGCCGGTAGTTCGCGACTCTTCAAGTCGTACTATCGCACGGGCACGCTCCATCCTGAAGAACTCATCGTGAATCTACTGCGCTGGACTTCTGAGGAGCAGCGGACGGTGGCTGTGCAGCGTCGACATGAAGCTAGGGGCGCGCTAACATTTGAAAACAACCAGAGACGGCCCATCACATTTCGAATGCTTTGCGGTCAGGCTTTAGGACGACCTTGAGTCATGCAGTACTCCCGTTGATGGGCCTCTAATCTGTTAGGCTGTGAGAAATCGTGAACCGGCCACTAGAGCGTCTGACGCATATGTAGACCAACACAAGAGCTGAAAACGACGGCGTGGGTGCAGGGTGTTTGAGCTGTTTGTGCGTCCGTACAGGGGAAGTCACAGCGCCTCGTAAGTTCGCTGAACTACCGTTTATTAAGTATTGGTTCGGCCAGGGTGTTGCCGCTTGGAAGGAAAAACCTACAGGCATCAAAACAGCAGCTTTTGAAGCCAACAATTTGCTCCTCAATACCCTTCTGCGACCGCTTCTACAGCAAATCCACGATTGGGATGCCACCCGCATACACAGCCAGAGTAATGACGATGCCACCAGTACAACCGGGACCGAAGGAGCACGGAACCCACTGCAGTATATCAATGTCTTTTCACACGACTTTGCGGACAGACGCATTATATCCATGTTGCTGCGGATTAATTGTGCGTTGCACTGTAACCTTGGCGAATAGACTGCTTTATGAATGCCAGCGGCCACACAGCGCAGTGTTCTTTCCGCCTTTACTGCAGCAGCTGTCGCATGTTGCCACCAAAGCAGTAGCAGCCACATTGTGAATCAGTGAGGTCTAGAATAACGTTCCCGTATAAACTGAGCAGTGGAGCACAGCGGGAAATGTCTCCATTGCCTATCTTCATGGCTCCGCTCAACGCCGGCATCAACAGGTGCAATTGAGTGGGTTCTGTTCCTTCTTCTATCCTTGTCGGCGCGCTCAGGGGCCTTCAAATTGTTTGCCTTATGTGTATCTGTATCGCACAAAGGCGTAGCATGCCACTAGGTCTTAGTTCCTTCGAAGGGTTGATATAAGTTAGTCACCGCTTGGCCGGGCCCCACATTCTGGCGTGCTAAACCATCTGGCCCAGCTTGTGATTCGTAAATTCCCGAGGCTACCTGTGTGCTTCTATCCCTGTCTTCCGTGTATTCTTAATATCAACTCTCGTCTGTAAATGCAGCGTACTGTACGCCCTTGAGGGTGTGCCTCTCTACTTGATGTACATGAAATCAATCCATACAGCTACTGGTCTACTATAGGAGGCGAAGTTTTTTCTTGTTCGTAAGTCGTTAAATCAACTGAGAATGTTTTCTTAAAAGCATTTAGGTTTTTCAGTGGCGCAGGAGATGCTGCTGCTGGTATGCTGTCGCCCGCAGAGGGGCGTTTTTGCTGCTCTTCTCCATGGATACGCGAATGTGGGGAAGTCTATCCATGCTCAAGGAGCATCTCTGAAACGACTTAGTTGAGGTAGTTGCAGAATGCACATTGGTGTGCCAAGATACTAGTTTGAAGAGGATCCACACATGAATTCTTATCCATTTTAGGTCTGCTGGCCGCAGTTGCTGGTGTATACGGTGTGACGAAGTTTCAGATGTTTACCTTGGGCCCTTTGTAGAAGTTCACAGGGTAGGAGCTCCAGCATAGTAATGATGAGAGAATGAAACATAGCCTGTGGCAAGCCGGATGGCACAACGGTATGAGGAGAAAAGGAGGCAAGACAACTATTCGACCACTGACCGCCTATTCCTCAACGTTAATCGAACACCCAGATATTGCGAAAAATCGGACGAGGAGCACATGCAAAATTTTTGTCGCGGAGTTTCATGCTATTTGGTTCTATGCAGCTTTGAAGCTGGAGAACAGCCTAGACCATTTGCCAAGCTTAAAATCATTAGGTGCTACTGAAAACGGCGGCACGTTGCGCACTATAGTCAGCTAGTCTACATTCAAAAAAATTTCCCTCACTAATAATCCTCCAAAATACAAACACAAGTAAGCCAACTCCGCAACTCCCTGCTAATACTCAGCTATTTGTTGCCGAGTACCGTTTATTTTAACACAAAGGAGCCATGTGTATATGCGCCTTAAGCGCTGTGTGCAGCTTGCTGTAGAATCTTGGAACAGTTCGAGTGTGTAGCTACGCGAGGCTCAGCTGTTGTCGTTCCCTCGTATGCGGAAGACTTACGGACGCGGGCAGGGCAAAGAGGAGGGTCTATCAAAGAAACACTCAGTAACTTCCCACCATTGTTTTTGGATCTGCTGTCTCCTCAGGCCTTCGAGGTAGCCTTACCGCTTGTGGCACACGGTCCGAATCAGCTATTCCCCACTCATCCATGGGCTGAGAATGCAGTGACTGTCTATCATTGGGTAGCTAGCGCTATTCATACGTAGGTTGACAACTGCCGTGACGTGGCAAACGGCCTTGGGGCCCAGCAAGCAAAGTGGGCAGTACCCATTAGTTGAGAAGGGCTCTGCGTTAGCAGATGTGGTGACTAACTCCTTCCGATGGTCGCAGCCAGTTGAACCGTGTGCGCTGTAGTGGAGCTGGCTGGGATGCAGGCACGGACTTCGAGCGGCTATTCATGGTTGTCAGTCCCAGCAAGCGAAGAGGGGGGCAGGGAATGAACACATCGGACAACGCAGGCTGAATCTTAGTGGATCGTAGGACAAGCCTACTCTCACACTTACAATACCTGGTTGCGCCAAAGTCGTCTGCAATGGATGTAGCGCTCCAGATGTAGGAAA
>NW_020312241.1:0-31419 GCF_002999335.1 Cyclospora cayetanensis | reverse complement strand
GTTTTGAAAGGAAGGGAAAGATGCATTGGTCTAAATTTACACGAACAGTGTCTATTACACTAAACATATCAAACGAGCATTTATTGACGAACTGACTACCTGGTTTGTATGTGCGTATGCTTTGTTTGTTGTATAGTACTGTTAGCACGATATAACAAGACGCAATGTTGTGTGTGTGCGTGTTGTGTGATTGATGCTAAACGCAACTCGCTGTGAATGCTAGAAGTGTTTGGAGCGTGCAACTGCGCGCATCTTAGTTCTTCCTCTCCTCTCCTATTGGGAGATCTCAGTAGCTGGCAGGGTACGGCGGAAAAACTTTTGGAAAATGTTCAGTGGCTTCCGATTAAGTTTGTCTCAAATTTTGTGTGAAGCGTCTTCTTACGAACACATGAGATAGGTGGTTATGCCCAAAGTTGCATGCTTCTTACAACCTTGATCCTCCTCTTGATTCACTCGCAGTTGAGGAAAGTGTAACGCAGCAACATAGGGGGCACACTATGAAGGCTATAAAAACGGTGAGACGAAACTTTTGCGCTGCTTCTGCTGCGTGAATGGGGGTGGCTCTTGCGTGTTTGCGTCGAGTCTTTTCGGCTGCTGTTGTTTAGCGTGCCCTAATTGGAGAGTAAAACGAACAATTCTAGATAATGGAGAAGACATCCACCTAGACTCTAGGGTGAATATGCATGTACACCCAAAACACAGGGCCTCCCCTGCGGAACCAGTATGATCTGCCACGAGACTCCGCGTTCTCCCGGCTTCAACTGCACGAGACGCCTTGCCTTTTGGGATATTTTATTGGGTTGCTTTTGATTGGAGAAATGGACTAGCGAGTAGGGCTGTTTCTACGCCCGACAGCTGTCGTTCTGGCTGCTTGCGCTTATCACACTCGAACGGCGTTGCTGTAGTGAAGCAGGGGATACCTCGGGGCAGAGGAGGCCACAAAAAAGCACTCGAGAGATACCAGTAAAGTAAAGACTTGTAGTTGAATGGTTTTGTATTCTTTGCGCAACGATCACAGCGGAGTGTACGTACGTTCATACAAGTACACCGCAGCGCCCCCCGAGCAACCCGCCCTTGCTAGTCCATGGAGGTGCCTCCTGCGTTATTTTGCAATCCCTTAGCGTTTGTGCGAGAAGACGCATCCCAATAAAAGGAAATTCCAAAGTGCACTATCGGCGCAACTGCTGTTTCTCTCTGGCCGTTCCTCCCTCTCCCCCGAAGTGCCTACAGCAGAGCGCCCCTTAGATGATGCAGACGTGCCGCCCGGGCGCAGTTCCTTTGTCTCTCTTTTCGCTTAAAATCCAGGAGTTTGAGAATCGCACCAAGGATTTTGCCGTGAATTTTGTTTTGGGGTCCGTTGGATGTGTCTAGCTGGCGCGACTGTATATATCCAGGAGCTTCGGGTGTAGTAGCAGTATGTACACAGGAACTCTGAAGCGCGCGCCCCCTCCCACCTATTTGCGGGCGACCCATTTGTTTTCTCTTACTAAGCTGTCTTTCTGACCGTATTATGCCTTTCTCTGGTTACTGGCTGCCCACGGAGCGCTCAATTCAATCGCTGCATCGGTAACGCTCCTCCCACACAGGGGGCCCAGCAGTCCCCTCCGGATGCAGCAGGGGCCCCCAAGGCCTCTGGGGGCCCCTCAGAGGCACTCCTGCCAGTTGCTTGGCGCCTCCGTAGCGTGAGGGCACCCTGGCGAGAGCTGTCGCTGATCGCTGCGTTGGCGGCAGACTGCCGCTCCAGCGGCGAGGACGCACTTCTTCGCGCATACGTCTCGTGTCGCTCTGGCGCTTCTTCTCCACCCCGCAGCGGATGGAGTCAGCTGCGCAGTCCGCAAGTCTCTGCCCCCTCAGCAGCAGCAGAGCTGCTAGGGAGAAAGCCGCCTCGGAGTCTCGTGGCAGCCGCAGCAGCAGCGCCTGCAGCGGCAGCGGTAGACCTCGGTGCAGCAGTCTAGATGGTCCCTACTGGCAGCTGGGTGCGAGAAACAGAGAAAATACAGACACCAGAAGGGGCGCCTCGTGCCGCTTCCAGCAGCAGTCTCAGGAGCAGCAGGAGGGGGAAGAAGGGGGCGGCAACTCCCTCGCCGTCGACTCCCCGGGGGGCGTTCCAGTGTCTTCTGCGGGAAGCTCTGAGCCTCCTGGCACACCCGACGACTCTTCTGTCAGCAGCAGGAGCCGCAAAGCTTGGCTTTCAACGAGCCAGCAGTCTCAGCACTCCGCTGGGAAGCAAAGGAGTCGCAGCTCGGGGTGCGTGGTGGAGGCAGCAGTTCCCGAGACTGAGTCGCCGCAACAGCGTGAGAACGAAGCGCGAGGCTCAGGTCGTTCCCTGCGCGTTCGCATGCCCCCTAAGCGGCTTGCGGAGGAGGCTTCCCACCATGCTGCGTCAGAGCTGCAGCAACAGCGCCGTCTGCAGGCAGTGCAGCAGCCAGTGCAGCAGCAAGCCGTAGAAGCAGAGGACCGCTGTCGCACGCGAAGTGCACGGTTGCAGCAGCAGGAGCAGCAGCAGCAGCAGGAGCAGCAGCAGCAGCAGGGGGGCGGGTCGGGGATGCAGAGGCAGTTTTCTTTGCGGCAGCAGCTGCTGCGCAGTCGGCAGCAGCAGCACGTGCAGCACGATGACGCCGAAGGGCAGCAGCAGCAGCAAGTGCAGCAGGAAGATGAGGGGGAGCAGCAGCAGCTGCAGCAGCAGCAGGAAGAGGAGGGCGAGGCATATGAAGAGGACGCCGCGGGGGGAGCAGCCGCAGCAGCGGCAGCCGCAGCTACGCGCTACAGTCTGCGGGCAAAGCGGCACAAGAAGGAAGTGTTTCACGCGGATCTGCTCGCAAAGAAGACGTACAGACCGCTTGCAGCGGCTGCGAGGAGCGGGAAGGAGGGAGGCAGTGGAGGGGGGGGAGCGTGCGAGGGAGAAGACAGCGGGGGAGAAGCACTCGAGGCGGCAGGAGAAGCGCTTGCAGCAGAGGGAGAGGCTCAGGCACTGCTGCCCGCAGCAGACGACTCGGAGGGGGAACTGCTCCTGCTGGATGGCGAGACGGCAGCAGCAGCAGCAGCAGCAGCAGCAGCAGCAGCAGCAGCAGAAGCAGCAGCAGCAGCAGCAGCAGCAGAAGGCGGCTGCGGCCCCTGGAAACGGCGGGGGGGCCCCGGGAGGCCCCGGCTGCATCCCTTGGGGCCCCGTGGCGCCAACAGTTCTTACACGGTGCCTCTGCCTTCTGCTCTTCAAGACTTGAAGATCAAGCTGTACAAGGATCCGTGCGTCGTGGAGAAGGCTGCGCCTTTCCTGTGCGTCTGCGGCGGCGGCTGCTGCAGCCTCTTGCGTTCGGGGGAGGTCTCTAGGCTTCCTCCTCCCCCGCGCTCCCCCGTTGAAGTCGCTCTTCACGCTCCTGCAGTCGCGTTCTTCTCTCGAGGCTCCTAAGCGCCTGCTGCATGCGCCTTCGCATCAAGGGACCTTTCACGCTCGATCCGCATGTCTTGCTGGCGGCTGGTGCTGCTGCTCTGTGCATTTCTGTGTGTTTCTGTGTGTTTCTGTGCATTTCTGTGTGTTTCTGTGTGTTTCTGTGTGTTTCTCTCTTTCAATGTGGCGGTGTCTGTACACGTGTGTCCACCAGGTATTTGCATCTGTCTGCCTGCACATAGATGTGTGTCGGTCTATATATATATGTCTATATATATATATATGCATGTCTATATATATTTTTATTTATTTAGGTCTGTCTATTGGTTTAAACTATGAAAAATATACATGTATGTGTATGTGTCTACATGTGTGTGATGGCTTTCGTGCAGCCACTTTTATCTTCCCGTGTTGTTGTTGAGCAGCAAGATGCAGCAGCCGCGCGCCGCGATTTACGCGGAGGAGTATTTGCGGCAGAAGGTGGTCTTTCAGGATCACATGCAGGAGCTTTTGGAGCAGCAGCAGCGTTTGGAGCAGCAGAAGCCGCTGGAGCAGCTGCAGCCCTCTGAACAGCAGCCTCAGCCACTGCAGGAGGAGGATCAGCAGCAGCATCCCCACGACGGCGAGAGCAGCGAAGAGAGCGACGACGCAGCAGCAGCCCAAGCAGCAGCAGCAGCCCAAGCAGCAGCAGCAGAAGCAGTTTGCGCAGCAACAGGAGCTGGAAAGGCCGCTCTGCCTTCCAAGAAACCAGCGACAATGCGAAAAGGACAGCGTCGCAGACTGAGACGCGGCGGAACGGGGGGCCCCCCGCGGCAGGGGCCCCCTTTAGTTTCTTATGGACGGCAGCAGTTTGCGGTGAAAACGCCCTTGTCGGAAGGCAGGGGTCGAATCTTTTGCGGCTTTGCTGCAGATATCCGCGTCGAAAGCTTCCCGTGTCCTCCTAGGGGGGGGGGGCCCCGCGGGGTCGTCCCGTACCCAGGGGCCCCCTGGGGGCCCCTCTTAGCCGAGGGGAGGCCGTCGGAGCTCGCAGGTTTCGCGAGCAGCAGTCTTCTTGAGGAAGAAAAACGGCGCAAACTGACGCAGGTAAAGGGGTGGGCAGTTTTGCATGCAGCGGCGCGATGCTGCTCGGGGTGGTTTTTGGTGGGGTTGTTGTTTTTGGTGGGGTTGCTGTTTTTGGTGGGGTTGTTGTTTTTGGTGTGGTTGTTGGTGTTGGTGTGCTACAAGATGCTTCTTATGCTGCTGCTACTTATGCTGCTGTTACGAGGTGGCCTTCACCGGCTCCTTGTGCCGCTTGTGCTGCTACGAGGCAGCCTTCACCGGCTCCTTGTGCCGCTTGTGCTGCTACTTCGCCTTCTTCTCTTTTCTCTTTTCTCGTTTGCTCTTTTTCGCCTGTTTGCGGAAGGGGCTGCAGTGTGTGTGTATGTGAATGTCTGTGTCTGTTTGTGACTACTGCGGGGTGCGTCTGTTGTTGCAGGAGCTCGCTGTCTCGGCTGCGCGCATTTGCCTTTCTGCCGCGGCTTTTAGGGGGCTTCCCGCCGTTGATCGATTTGTTGCTGCGACACACAGTCCGGCTTTTTGGGGAGCTTCTTCTCTTTCCGCGAGCATTCGTCCTTCTCCCAAGGACTGCAGCAGCTGCAGCCAAACCGAATGCATGTATCGCTGCCTGCAGCGCCGCCTGGCTGCCTCCTGCGCCGACATGCAGCAGCGGCTGCAGCGCCTGCTGCTGCAGCTGCCTCCCCCCACTCTCCTCCAGGGGGGCCTCCTGCCTCACAGGCGGCCACGGGTTGGAGGGGCCCCTGCGAGGGGCCCCCTCTTCGCGGGAGGCACTTCTGGAGGCGTTGAAGGCGACTCCTCCGCAGGCTCGAAGAAGCTGCCTCCTCCGTCAGAGGAAGAGAGTCTCCTCGTCTTCAACCCGCAAACCTTCGGCGTGGTCTCCGCAGAAGCCGCTGCAGCGGCTTCAAACGCTTGGAAAAAGCCGTCGATGCCTTGGCTCGTCGCTCGGCGCCTTGCGAATATCAAGGGGCCAAGGGGGCCCCTCCCGAGGGGCCCCGCTTGGCAGCTGGCATGGGGTGATGTCGAGGCGGATGCAAGCGTCACTTTCTCCGGAGCCGACGAGCGTATTTCTTCTGCTTCTTCTGCTGCTGCTGCTTCTGCTGCCGCTTCTGCTTCTGCTGCTGCTTCTGCTGCTTCCGTTAAAGAGCGAACCTCGGCTCCCGCCGCTGTCGCGAGCAGCAGAGATGCGGCAGCGTCGCTGGTCGAGAGTCGTGCCTGGCAGCAGCAGCGGAGGCAAGAGAAGCAGCATGTGATGCCCCCCCCCCCGCCGGAGGGGGGGCCCCCTGGGGGGGCCCCCTCCGGGATGCTCCCTCCCCTGTCTGCAGACTACCAAGAGCTGTACGACGCTCTGTGGGAGGGCAAGGGGGCTTATCTCGTGCCGTCGCTGCAGCAGCACGTCAGCAGGGTGTGCTGCTGGCTGGATGCATGCGAGCAGCGAAAGCGCAGCAGGGATGAAACTGCGGCGGCAGCGGCAACTGCACCGGGAACGACGACTTCGAGCTTTTCCAAGAAGAAATCTCTCCCCTCCAAGGTTCCCCCCCTCCCCAAACGGCCGGATCAGGAGTTTTTCGTCTCGCTGTACTGCTCGCCTCCCCAGCACGTGCAGCACGCGCAGCACGTGCAGCACGTGCAGCACGTCAAGCCGCTGGCTGGGGGTGGGGGGGGCCCTCTCAAGAAGAGGAAAGTCTTGCAGCAGCAGAATCTGAAGCAGCAGCAGCAAGAGGATCCCCGCAACGCAGACGCTGTTGCCGGAGGTCTCCTTTCTCCTGGCGAGCAGCAGCACATGCAGCACATGCAGCACTTGCAGCACATGCAGCGCATGCAGCACTTGCAGCACATGCAGCGCGGCGAAGGGGAGGCAACGGGGGCAGCAGCTCCAGCCGCAGCAGCGGCAGCGGCTGCGGGGGCAGTAGGAGCAGCAGCAGCAGCAGCTGCTGCGGCGTCTTCCTCAGCGGCTGCGTCTGTTGGAGCAGCAGCAGCAGCTGCAGCTGGTGGAGGTGCTGCTGCTGCTGCCCCCGCAAGCGCCTCCGCCACAGGAGGCGCAGCAGCAGCAGCGGCACCAGCAGCAGCAGCAGCAGCAGCAGCCGCAGCTGCCGCGACCAGGAAGTCTCCGTTTGCGCAAGTGGATATTCTGCTGCAGCTGCTTCGCGCGGAGCGCGAGTCAATCCCTCCCCCCGATGCAGCAGGAGAAGGGGGGGGGGCCCCTGCCGCGGGGGGGGGGGGCCCCCCCGGCGTTCCCCCCGTATCTCTGGACGTGCTGAGACTGCTGTCGTGGCGACTTCGGAGGGAGCTGGCGGCTGCAGCGCAGCTGCCTGACTGCGGCAAGAGGAAGCTGAAGGCAAGGATCAAGGAAACTGTCGCCGAATTCGCAGCCTCGGCAGCTGCTGTAGCTCCGGAGGGACTGACAGTTGCCGACGAGGGGGGGGCTCACCCCTCCGAAGGAGGCTTCGAGGAGGAGCTGCGTCTTGAACAGGATGCAGCTGCAGCAGCAGCAGCGAGTGAAGCGCCTGCTGCTGTTGCCGCTGCGGAAGGAGGCTTGTTGCGTCCAAGGAGGATGGCGGCAGGCTCGCGTATGGCTGGCTTCGTGACTCTCCTCAAGCGGGGAGCCTCTGCAGGTGCGCCTTCACGGGGGAGGAGGGGGGATGTGGTTGCTTTGTTTTGAGGGGGTGGTCAGGAGCGCTGCGGAGTGTGGGAAGTGGCTGGGTGGAAGCATCTTTTCGTGCGAAATCGCATTCAAATTTTGAATTCGCGGCGTGTTGCTTTGCAGACCCCGCAGCAGTGCCTGGGGAGGAAGCCTTGGCGGCGGCAGCAGCGGCAGCAGCTGCCGCTGCTGCGTTTTCGCCTTCGGCTGCCGCGTGTGGCGGTGCGATCGGCAGGTTCTCCGCCTCGCCTGTGAAGGGCGAGAGCGCAGGGGGCCCCTGGGGGCCCCTCGTGCAGCAGCAGCAGCTGCGGCTGCTGATCGCTGCGGAGTTGCGCCAGCAGGTGAGGACGGAAGGTCGAGAGGATGCAGCGACGGCAGCCGCAGCGGCTCCCCTAGATTCGCTGCAGCGCGTGCTGCAGCAGCTGCCTCTCGGCGAGGCAGCAGCGCGACTGGGAGTTCATAGGAGTACTATTGCTCGGTGGGGTCGCTTGTGGTCGCAGAAGCAGCAGCAGCCGTCGACTTCCGACGCTGTCGCTGCTTCGTCGGGGATTGCCAATGGTGTTGTAGTGACTGCAGCCTCCGCAGGGGCGGCTGGGTCGGCTGAGTAGGCGCGCTGCTGCTGCGCAGCGCGCAGAGCCCTCCTAGGTAGCGGCAGCGACGGGCTGCTTGGTTAGCCACGAAAAGGTGTAGAGTGTGGCTTTAGAGGCGACGGCAGGAGCAGCTGCGCGAACCTGCACGAGCTTGGCATGAGGTAGACCTGCTGTTGCGCTAGGCACGCGGGGTGGTGTCTTTTCGTTGTTGCTGCTGCTGTGGAACCACAGGCAGAAGCAGCGAGGACGTGTACAATGCTGCTGGGTTAGCCCTCCATTTTTACTTGTACTATAGATTGTGCACCAAACACGACCAGTAGCCGCTACCCCTGCCCTAGGGCTTCGAGGATTTATAGTCGTCTTCATGCGGTCTACTTCGATGGCTATTAATTTCTCTAGAGTCTAAGTTTTCAAGCAGCGTCTGGGGTGCTCGGTCCTGTGGGATTTCTAACGGGTGCTGGTTTCGTGGGGGTTCTAGCCTTTTGAAGCAGCAGGCGCTCTCTAGGAATACTAGTTTTCAGGAGCTCTTCAGATATTCTGCCTTTTCCCCGAGGTTTCGGGGAAGGATAGGCGCATGCCAGGGAGGGTGTTCTCTGCGCCTCAGCGGGCGTGCGCAAGAGGTCTGCGATCTTGCGTATTTGCGTTTGGAGAGGGTGCGCACTGTGGCTTACTCCGTGTGAAACTGTTCTTCGAGACTAGATAGCAGCTTTTTTTGAAAGAAGTATTCTTCATGAACATGTACCGTCATGCGGGTTTGGCCGGCTCACTCGCAATGCATGCGGGCCGGGTTGGTGGCGCCGGCATACTGCTGTACGTCGTCTGTTGCTTTTTGCAGGAGTGTGAACAAGTTGATATTGAAATAATAACAGACGTGTCATTACCAATTCCGAGAACCTCTTTCATGCATAGCTCAGAGAATAAGGGGCGGCCCTAATGCAGTTTTGTGTGTATGTACACCATCCGTTCATGTCTGCTCGCAGTGGCATCTTTGAGAATCTTGCTTGCCTGGCAAGCGCAGAGAGCTCCTCAAGTTGTGTACGACACTTGATTCGCTTCCCACTGCGTATGTCGTTTTGAACGCGCCGATTGGGGGCAGAAGGATTCCAGCGATGGATGCTTCAGCAGCGCAGAGCGGTGAGGGCGCGTATGGATCGTACGGCGTGGTCTGCGCACCGCCAGCACTCTCGGAGAAAAACTCCACGGGGGTTCTCGCGAAGGCAACCTCTGCGAAGGGGGCAGCTCACCAGCAGCAGCAGCCACTCTCTGCAGCAGCAGGTGCTCATGATGCCGCGCAAGCCTTGCACTTGGGGGCACTGGCCGCCGAAGAAGGGTGTGCATGCATGCGTTGTTGCACGCTGCCACGCTTTGCCATCCGCCGGAAAAGGACTGCTTCTTAGCCTGATTCCTGCATCTTGGTCTCCTTCTTCCCTCCTCCGCTCCCGCCGTCATGTCTGTCGTGCGGCCCCTTGCTCGCTCGGGAGCAGCTGCCTGTGCAGCACATGGCAAATCGCAGTCGTAGGCTGTTGCTGTCTCTCCGTTTGCCGCTCTGTGCGCTCAGGAAGGAACGGCTGGAATGCTTGCTGCAGCAAGGGGCGAATGCGGCAGCGGCTGGGGCTTCTTTTTCTGCAGAAGCAGCAGCGCTCAGACAGCACCTGGCTGTGAGCGCGCTAACTGCATTCGCTCGAAGCATGCATGCACTTTGATGCCTCCTCCCTTCCTCCCAGTGCCTTCTTTGTCGCTTCACGCAGCCTGCTATCCGATGCTCCCTTCCTGCCCCTTTTCTGGGGTGCGTGATTTGAAGAGTCTCGAGGAAATGCGTTTCTCACAGTTCGTCCCTTCCAATATGCCAGCCGTTTCTCCCGCTTACCAACTGCAGGAAGAACTGACGCTCCTATTGCGTGTGTCAGACACGACGCCTGCATATTGTGTTTTAGGCCTTTCTGGAAAGGCTTGAGGGCTTCGGAGGGAGCGCGCATGCTTGCATGCCCTTGCATGCATGCATGTGGGGGTGCATGCATGCATGCATGTGGGGGTGCATGCATGCATGCATATAGGCATATATGTGTGTCTATGTGTATGTGTGTATGTACATGTGTATACGTATTTGTATGTGAGTATGTGTGTGTGTCTGCGCGCAGTCCGATACGCCAGCGCATACATCTCAGCTGATAGGCATTGTGTGCATTATTTTGTCTCTTGTAATTCTGTTTTCTGCCCCTTTGTATCCTTGGGGCATCTTTGCAAGCCTTTTTGGCTTTGTTGCTGGAGGGCTGATCCTCAGAAACAGCAGGAGCCACGGCGTATTCCCAGGACGGAGAGGCCCCCCTGTTTAATAAGGGTCTAGAATTACTGAGACTTGAGACGAATACGCGTTTTGGAAAGCGGTTTGGGATGGCGGTAGCCTGTAGGGGGGCTGACTCGAGGGGGAGGGATACTCCGTGCGCTCGGAGAGGTCCTACATGCAGAGGCTTCTCTTTGGCGTGCGATTTGATTGTTAAATGCGTTTTGGCCTTTAGCAGCCACCAGTTTTGAGGCCTCTTAGAAGAGCAGAAGGCAGTCAGTCCGTTTTGCTTGACATGCAGAGGCTTCTCTTTGGCGTGCGATTTGATTGTTAAATGCGTTTTGGCCTTTAGCAGCCCCCAGTTTTGAGGCCTCTTAGAAGAGCAGAAGGCAGTCAGTCCGTTTTGCTGCCTGGTGCCCGTGCCTTTTCCGAGGCATGGATTGGTGGGAACGTGCTTCTCGAGCTGCGCGCGTGCATGCACTTTTAGGGGTCCATTATTCAGAGGCAGGTCTAGAAGTCGGTTGCTGAAAGAAGCTGTTTGCAGCGCCAAAGAGGTGTCTTAGGGCACCAGCGACAGACGGCGAAACGTGCTGTACTTTCTGCAGGCAGAGGGTTCGACAGGGTGCTTTGTAAAATCAGAGATCCTTGGGGCTGGACGCCGCTCCCCTTTGAAAAGAATGCCCTTCTCGCAGAAGGCTGCACTGGCCGCGGAGCCGCCGGGTGTACTTACCCTTGGCAGTCCGAAAGCTTCGCGTTGCCACTTTGTGCGAAGTTAGTCCTTTTTTCCATTACTTAGGACCTTATAGATAGGTGCCCCGCTGTTTGTTTGTTCGCTCGCAGAGTGGGGGTAGTGGCTATTCGTCAAGGGGAAAGAAGTGGCGCTGTTTCTTTGTTGCGTTGGCTGGTGATGAACAACTAGCAGAGTGGACTCGGCGTGCTCAGAGGGTGCAACCACGTTCATGCGCCCCTTCGCGCTTCTTTCTCTCTAACGGCACGTGCAGCAACCGTGAGGGAGGGTGCAGGGCAGGGGATCGGAGAGTGAGCTGCTCAAAGGAGGCCATGCAATAACGCGTAGCAAGTTTTGCACTGGGGGTTGGGGTTGAACGCGTCTCTCAACGGTGGCTTTTTCATGGAGGCGTGACTACTGTGCTGCGTCTGAAAGCGTCCGCGATCTCGCTGCCTCCCTTCCCCTGTCGAAAAAAGGCTAGCGCAATGAAAACAAGCACACAGCACTCGTGCTCAGACGTACGAGAGGAGGGGCGTTAGAGGGGAACCAACCGAGCCAGGGACGGGCACCCTCTCGTACAATGCGGTGCTAAATGCAGAAGATGCTCTCTCGAGTGCACGCACTGCGCTTTCCGTAGACACAATTATGCTTGATTTAAGATGCCTGTGAGCGCTTCCCCATCTCTATCTCCCCTCTGCCTTTTCAATGGGGGCGCAATGGCAGGATGAAGCCCTCGAATCGGGGGAATGCGAGAAAAGTTACCCGCAGCCTAATGTACGTTTCCTTACGTATGCAACCCTGTGATAAGTTTATACAAGTGCAAAAAGACGCATAGCAGACCCTGTGCGTACAGCTGCACATAGCTACACGGATGTTTCTGTATGAATCTTCATGGCCATGGCGCTCCCTCCTAAGGAGATAGCAAGATGCAGCTCTGTACACGGCACATTTCCAACACGGAAGCCTGAACGAAACAATTTTTTGGTGTCCACTGAAAAACATATGCAAAGATCGTGTTTCCAGCAGAAGAAGGCCACCTGCGACTGCCCTCTCCACCAGTACAACAACCCCACCCCTCAGGGGCGAAGGAGGGGCCCCGCAAGGGGCCCTCCAGAGCAGAGCAGGAGAGCTCCCCACCAAACTTCCTTCCGGGATTTATTTACAGCCCGAAAAATATTGACAACGCGAACCCAGCAACGCATCCTGCAAGAGCACTGCCCCTTCGACATCGCCAGCAGCGTGTGCTGCCGCTGCAGAGGAAGGGCGTGAGCGTCTGCTCCTTCGTCGACTCCTTCGTCTGCATGTGATGAACAACTTGACGGCTGCGGAGGAGGGGGCCCCCCTTCTGCAGCGACAGCAGCAACCATGCCCGTCAGCTCGCCAGCTGCCTCGGGAGCAGCTGCTGCTGCAGCGGCAGCTGCAGCGCTGTTGCCGCCAACTGGCGAAACTGCAGCAGCTCCACCGGGAAACCGTAGAAGCAGAACGGAAGGAGGCCTCTGAGAGCGCCTCTTTCTTGTTCGAACGTCTTGCTGCAGCAGCAGAAGCCTGCACGGAAAGAAAGCCGTGCAGCTGCCTGCTCGCGGCAGCTGAACAGCAGCAGCAGCAGCAGCGGCTGCCTTTGTTCGCCATAAGAGCGACCGGCTGTCATGTGTGTGCACTGCAAACTGAAGCCGCAGGAAGAGAAGCCTCTGCGCAAGCTGCTGCAGCAGCAGGCACACTGCGTCGCAGCGATGGAAGTCGGGGGGCAAACACCAACGTGCTTTCTCAGTGCTGCCGTGCAGTGCAGAAAATACTACTGGAAATGCTGCAGCAGGAGGCAGAGGCAGAGGCAGCTGCAGCGGCAGCCTTCGCGGGGGGACTGGAAGAGTCTGAGGAAACAACGACAACGCATCTTCACCAGCTCTTGCTGCATCATCGCGCTGCAGTTTTGCGTGAAAGCTTCGCTTTGCTGCAGCATCAAGTGCAGCAATTGCGAGGCTTCTCCTGCACGCTGTGTACGCCCTCCGCTGTCAGAAATCCTTTGGTGTAACTTCTCTGGACTGCTTTTGTACCTGCACGTGGTGTTGTTAATTTTCATCAGCAGCACTGGTGTCTGCTGCTGTTGACTGCGTCTCGCGTTTTGGGGAGGGGGGAGGAGGGAAAGGGCCGCTGTGATGCCTTCGCTTCTGCTGATGCTGCTGATGCTGCTTCTGCTGATGCTGCTTCTGCTGATGCTGCTTCTGCTGATGCTGCTTCTCCTGATGATGCTGTTGTTGCTGTCTTCCCCCTGTTGTCTTTCCTTAGCACATGCGCAGTGCGCCACCCCTAGAGCGGTTCGAACGGCGTTAAGTGCATGCATGCCATGCAGATTTGTTCATGTCTATGTGTATATATGTATGTTTGTGTATGTATGTATATGTGTGTATATATGGATGTGTATATCTGTATGTATGTGTATGTATGTACATATGTGTGTATGTATATATGGATGTGTATATGTATGTATGTGTATGTATGTATGTGTATATGGATGTGTATATATGTTAGTACATGTATATGTATTTAGATACATGTATGTGAATATATGTATATATGCGTATATATGTATACGTGTGTATATATGGATGTGTGTGTATGTATGTATATATATACATATATATATATATATATATATGTGGATATATGTATATGTATGTATATATGGATGTGTGTATATTTATATGTATATATATGTGTTTATTTATATATATAGATATAGATATATATATATATGTATGTGTATATATGTATATCCAAGTGTACATATGTGTATGTGTATATATGTATGTGTGTGTGTGTGTCTTTCTGCAGCGAGAGGGGGAAGCGATGAAAAAGCGGCTGCATCTCTTGCGTTGTTGCTTTTGTCTGTTCCTTTTCTCGGAAGGCGTGCTGCTGCTGTATCGACCTCTGCCCTTCGACGCGCTTCATTGCAGCTGTTGCAGCTGACCATTAAGCCTTGGATGCGCAGTCTCGTTCTGCTACTGCTGCTCTTGCAGCGCACCGCTGCACGCGGCAGCAGCAGCGACTGCAGCAGCAGCAGCTGCTGCTCTCAAGCAGCCATTGCAGAAGGCGACTATGCTGCTGCTTCTGCAGCTGCAGGCTTGATGCACTTTCAAGCCGAGGTTCTTCTGCTCGCTGTCTGTAGGCACCCATCACTGCAGCAGCAGCAGCAAGAAGAGTAGCAAACGCAGACACAAGCGCCAGATATTGCAGCCATCGCACTCTGTCAGTCGTCGCTCGAGGCAGTCAGTCTGCCGAAGTGCTCCCGTGCTGTTCTTTGTGCTGCAGCCTTCGCACGGCACTGGCCTCTTTTCCCGATGACTGTTGCTGCGCTGCAGTCTCTCTGCAGCAGCTCTAGCAGCAGCAGCCTTAGCAGCAGCAGCCTTAGCAGCAGCAGCCTTAGCAGCAGCAGCCTTAGCAGCAGCAGCCTGCGCTGCTGTTACACTGCGCAGTCAGCTCTCGCGCAACAGGAGCTTCTCCTGCTTGTCTTGGGAGGTCGTCCTTTACTGCATCGTCTGCAGCAACACGTCTGCACTATCCCTGCAGCAGCAGCAGCAGCAGCAGCAGCAGCAATAATAGTACCTGCAGCACCAGCAATAACATCAGCAACAGAAGCAGCAGCAGCAATAATAGTACCTGCAGCACCAGCAATAACATCAGCAACAGAAGCAGCAGCAGGAGCTGCTGCTACTGCACCTCCCGAAGCAGCAGCAGCCACCGCATGCGAACAACTGCTGCAGGTCGAATCCACATACTGCTTGCTCTTACAGCAGACTACTGCCTTGTGTGTCTTCCTGCAGCGAGAGAATCAGCACGAAACGCAGCAGCAGGATGCAGCAGATATGTTGCTGCTGCTGCTGCAGGCGTTGCCTCGATGGGCAAGTAACGCAGATTTCCCCCGACTCGCCGACAGACGCCAGTAAGCACCACTAGCACCATCAACAGCAGCAAGAATACCAACAGCAGCAAACCAGCAGCAGCTGCTGCAGGAGAATGCCTCTGTCGAGTTGCGTGTGAATCTCTCCTCAGGGGGTTGTTGCTCTGCAAGGAGTTGCACGCGCTGCTTTTGCATGCGCCAACACCAGCGCATGCAGCAGACAAGGCGGCAAGAAGCAGCAGCAAGAATGATCGTGTAATAACTCCCCTTCCGCCACTTCAGCTGCAGCAGCTTCGTGAGCAGCTAGCCACATTGTTGCCACTGCTGCTGCTGCACAGGACTGAGCCACACTGCCATAGCAGCAGAGACTGCAGCAGCAGCAGTGGCAGCAGAGACTGCAGCAGCTGCTGTGTCGCTACACCAGAGCAGCTGCTACAATTTGCCGCTTGCTGGTGGAATGCGTCTTGTCAACTCAACGAACAGACAAAACGTTCACACGTAAGAGACAGTATACGCAGCACCAGCAGCCGCTCCTGCTGTTTGCTGCTTGCATCACTGATCCTGTTTGCTGCCGCTGTTTGCTGCTGCTGTTTGCTGCCTGCATTACTGATGCTGTTTGCTGCCTGCATTACTGATGCTGTTCGCTGCTTGTATTACTGCTGCTGCTGCTGCTGCTGGTGCTGTTCGCTGCTTGTATTACTGCTGCTGTTTGCTGCTTGAATTACTGATGCTTGTGCTGTTTGTATTACTGATGCTGTTTGCTGCTTGTATTACTGCTGCTGTTTGCTGTTACTGTTTGCTGCTTGTATTACTGCTGCTGCTGCTGTTTGCTGCTTGTATTACTGCTGCTGTTTGCTGTTACTGTCGGCTGCTTGTATTACTGCTGCTGCTGCTGGTGCTGCTGCTTGCTGTTTGCATTACTGATGCTGTTCGCTGCTTGTATTACTGCTGCATTACTGATGCTGTTGGCTGCTTGTATTACTGCTGCTGTTTGCTGCTTGTATTACTGCTGCTGCTGCTGGTGCTGCTGCTGCTACTGCATGCGCGCTTTGCACCGCTGATGGGGTAGCTTCGTTGTTTGTTGCAGCGTCTCTCTCTGTGTGTGTCTGTGTGTGTGTGAGCTTCCTCGCTGCTCAGCTTCCAGCAGCAGCCGAGGGGTTTTATTGGCTCTGTGCTGCGACTGTTGGGCAGCAGAAGGCAGAGTTGCTGCTTTTGACTCCTATGTTGCTTCTAGGCACTCACCATCATCATCATCATCAGCAGCAGCAGCAGCAGCATCAGCTCCTAGAGCCGCCTCGAAGTCGACGCGTGCTGGGAGCTGCTCGCAGCGAGTGCAAGGTGTACATACACTGCAGAAGCCTTGTGCTGCAGTGGACTTGTTGCTGTCTTCGAGGAAGTATGTTCTTGCAGCGCACATATGCGCCGCACAAAAGGGCAGCAAGAAACAAACGCAGCGCAAGCGTATATATGTATATATATATCTAACTCAAAATGCGCTCGAGGCGATAAATTTTTGCCTCTGCGTCTCCCGTACTGGCAGCAGCCGTGTGTGTGTAGGATGTTAGCGGGGGGAAGGGGTGTGTGTGTGTGTGCCATCGAGGGATTTTTTTGCATGCCCCTCCTCTCAGTTATTTCTTTTGTTTTCTGCCCGCTGCGACACGAGCCACTCCACTTTTCACAGCGTCTTGTCGTTTCCAGCAATGCCACTTTTGCAGGAGATCCGAGGGTGCCTCTGCGAACTGCCACGCTTTTTGTCGAGAGCAGCAGCCAAGCAGGCAACACGCCTGACGGCGAGGCTGAGGAGCTGTCTTTTGCCGTTGCTGCTGCGACGTTGGCTGCGGAAATTCTCAAGGCATGCTGCAGCAGTGGCGAAGAAGAGGGCTGTTGCGTGGTGAGAGGCACAGGTGCAGCCTTCGCAGCAGAGCGGCTCTGTTGCAGCCTCTTGAACGCTGCCGAGCAGCTCACGGAGAGGGCGAGGCGAGCGGTAAGCCACAGAAACGCATGCGAAGAAACAACGAGAAAGGGAGGGCTGGCTAGAAGAGGAGGCTGCCTGCAGCGACAGGCAGAGCCAGCAAACAGTCATCCTCAGAAGGATCCGTCTAAGACGCGTACCCCGCCTTACGCCGCTGCTTGTGTCTTTGTATGTATGCGGGGAGGGAGGAGAAGCAAAGGAGGATAAAATGCATCGAAAAGTCTCTCGTGCTGCGTTCTTGCATTGACGCAGACGTGTCTGTCCGTCCGCCTGCCTGCCTGCTTGCATGCGTGTCTTTCTGTCTGCAGCAAGTATCCGCAGAGTTAGAGATTTCCGTGGAAGCGAGGCTGTGCGAGATGCAGCAGGCAACAGCCAGGGCTGTTGCTGCTATTGCTGCTCCTTCTGCTCCTTCTTTTGATCCTTTCAATGCTGCTGCAACACCCTTGCTGCCAATAGCATCAAGCGAAGAAGCGAAAGATGCGGATTTTGCAGTCAAACTTCAGTCCTTGATTGCGAAGAGCAAACAGAGACTTCTGGCAGATATCAAATCTCGTGCTTTAGAGGTGTGCTAGCCACTCAGCGACAGGTGTTCGCTGCGAGAAGCTTTTCTGGTTTGTTGTTGCGACCAACGCCGAGTCACGTTTATGTTGGCAGCGGCTTGCTCTGCCTTCAGAGCATCTAAGGCGGCTACTGCTGCACTCTCCGTGTGAACGTGGATGCTGCTGCCGTTTTTGCGGAGGTTATATATATATTCATATGTGTATGTATGTGTATGCGTGTGTGTATATATATGGCGTATATATATGTATACCGTATATATATGTATATACATATACCGTATATATATGTATATAGCGTGTATATGTATACATATATGTGTGAGTTTATGTGCTCCAATGCTATGCAGCTTGCAGCGGAGACAGGCGACCCTTCTGATGAAGGCGGCATATCGCGAAGTCAGCAGCCTGTGAGGCGGAGGCTGCAGGCATTTTTGTTGCTTCTTTGGCACTGTGAGCAGATGTTTGCGGGGGAGTTGGAGGATGCGGAGGCATGCATGCAGTATCTCGTAGAAGCGGTGAGTGCATGCAGCCAGGGGCTGATACACTTCTGGGATGCCTGAGAGAAGGGGTATGCAGCGGAGTTAGCAGACGAGACTCAGCGCATGATGCAGCTGATTCGAAGACGCTGTGCAAAGGGTGGCTAGCCACGCAGACGCAGCGACTAGCGAAACAGGGAGGGAAGGATCTCCACAAGGCGTCTACCCACACTCGTGTTAGGGTGTGGCGTGTCGTGTGTGCCGTGTCTTTCCACCCCAGGTACTTTTTCCTGTCGCAAGGAAACTTGATGCTGTCACGCCTAGCAAAAGCAGCAGTGAAAGCAGCAGTGAAAGCAGCAGCAAGAGCAGCAGTGAAAGCAGCAGCAAGATGAGAGCGCTGTCGGAGGATGCCTGCATGTTTGCCGATGCATGCTTCCCCATCAGCTGCAACAGCTTGGTGCAGGCAGCGCTTCTTCGCTGCTTAGGAAGGCTATTCATGCGCACTCAGCAGACACGCAGCATCAAAAGCCATCGCTTGCTGATTGCTGCGATCAGGTGCGATGGGTAGAGACGCTCAGCGCAGCAGCTCCACGGCAGTACCAAAAGTAGACACTCTCTCTTCACCTGTCTGCAGCTTCTCCTCCTCAATGCGTTCTCTGACTTCATTTTTCTCCTCGGATCGCAGCGAAACTTGCCATGTAGATATGTGTATGTGCATGTGCAGATGTACATGCATGTACATATGTGTATCTGTATGTATACATATGTATATCTGTAGATGTACATGTATGCACATTTATGCATGTATATGTATACATATATATATATACATATAGATATAGATGCCTCTGTGTGTATGTGACTGTGTGACGTCGCTCGTGTGCTGTGGCGTTCTGCGTGATAGGTTTCACTGAGCATAGCCTTTTTTTCTTGTTTTTTCTGACCTACGCTGCTCGCGCGTTTTTCTTTGAAAGGCTACTGTCCACGTGGCTGTATCTCCGTGTGCGTCTCAGCTTTTTGTTGCAACTAGGGGGGAACGTAGACGCGGCAGCTCTCGAAGAGGCAACTGAGCACTTGATGCCGCTGCTGATTCTGTCTGTTGCAGCCTGCAGCAGCAGTTGCAGCGGCAAGCCGCTGCTCTCACAGCGCGAGATTCAAGAGCTTTTCTCGCAGCCGTATCCGCAAAGCGGAGCAGCAAGAGCTCTCGCCGATACGCCTTCTCTTGCTGCTGCATCAGAAGCTGTTTCCCCTGCTGCTGCACTCTCCACAGCAGCAAGAGGCGCTGCCGCAGCCAGGAGTCTTGCTGCCGCCGCAAACGCTGAAACGCAGCACCGCTGCTATGGCTGCAGAAAGCTGACAGACGTCGCGTTTGCGACGTCTGTCAGCTCGAACGCAGCACTGGCAGCAACTTGCGAGTATTTCCTCACGTGTGACCACTGCAAGCTGCCTTTCTTGCCGTCTCCCCTGCATGCAAGAGCTCGCGAAAGCAGCTCAGCAACAGCAGCAACCCCCTCCGCAGACGCAGCTGCAAAACCCCTGCTGCTCCAGCAGACGCTTGCGGCAAGAGAGAAGCAGCATCTGCTGCAGACAGACAGCGCAGCAGCGCTGCTGCTGCTGCTGGGCTGCTGCTGCTGCAGGCTGCTGCAGCTGCAGCAGCAGCATCCCCTGCAGCAGCACGTTCGCTCGCTCAGGAGGTCGCTCTCACCCCGAGGCGCGGCGCAGCAGCAGCAACTCGCTGCAGCCGCTGCTGCTGCCTCCGTCGCCGCTTTGGACGTTCCTGAGGCATCGTTTGGGGGAGGGGTCGCTGGCGGCGATGCATGCAGGAGTAGTGCAGAAGGCGACACAGCCTCGATCCTGCAGCAGCTTGTGCGTCAGCAGCAGCAGCGCTTCAGGAGAGCGCAGCAAGCCATGTGCCCTCCGCTGCTCACGCTGCTGCTGATGGCTCCCACCACTGCGTTTGCAGCAACCGAGCAATCCTGCAGCAACGACAGCCTAGACAGCAGTCTTGACGCTGCTGCTGCTGCAGCAGCTGCTGCGCTCACCGTGTGGCAGCTGCTGCATCTCTCCCTACGCGCAGATGCGCTCTCCTTCGAGCTTTGCTGCTGCCCTGAAAGCAGCAGCAGCAGCAGCAGCAGCAGCAGCAATACAACGGGCAGCCGTATGGATGCAGTTCTCAGGCCCTTCGAAATGTCAGCAGCAGCGCAGGAGGCATCCAAGAGTCTCCTGCTGCTGCTGCTGCATTCGCCAGCGCTGCTGCTGCGGCTGCTGCCTCCTGTCTCCGATCAGCTCGTGCAGCAGCAGAATCCAGCGCAGCAGGAGGTGCTGCATCGCCTCAAGGAAGAGGAGGCGGCAGCTGCAGCAGCAGCTCCTCCCGGGAGCTTGTTGCAGCTGCTGCGCTTGTGCTTGTTGGTGCCGCCGCTGGTGTTCACTGCAGCAGCAGCAGCAGCTGCTGCTGCTGCTGCAGCGACCACTACAAGTGTAGATGCTCAAGGTGCGCCTTCCGAAGCCTTAGCTGGAGGCGACGGCAGCGACAGCAGCTTTTTCGCTTCCGCTGTGGATCCAGACTTCGTGTGGCTCTATGCCCAGCCGCGCATGCGTCTCTTGCTGCAGCCGCATCTGCATGCAGCTGCGGGGGAAGCAGCAGCGGCGGCAGGCGCTCTCGCGGCAGCAGCGGCGGAGGGGAAGAGTTCAATGGCTGCCCTTCTTGCCTCCGCGAAGAGCAAAGCCTTTGAGGGAGACAGCGGACGGCTGTTGCTGCGCTGCTGTGACTTGGAGTCTCTGCTGCTTTCCGCCGCTCGACTGCAGCGCTCGCTGGCTGCTTCCGTGCTGCTGCAAAGGGGCATGCGGCAGCTGGCAGTAGAAAGCTGCTGTCTGCACTGCCCCTCGCTGCAGCAGGCTGTTGAGTTAGTGAAGCCTCATGCGCACGAGGAGCGTTCCGCACTGCCCCTCATGTCTTTCAGCGCGATCGCGATTCACGTTGAACTCACTGGCGTGGCAGCAGCGTGGTTAGCAGCGGAGGGATTTGCTGCCTTCTCGCTGCGCTTTCTTCTTCGCCGTCTGCACACGGCAGCAGCAGCAGCAGCAGCAGCACGAGACGACGAAGGCAGAGGCGGGTGTGGCTTCGTAGGCTTCAGCGTCGGAGGAACGGCTGCGCTCACGCAGCGGCTGCAGCAGCTGACGCTGCTGCTGCAGTGCTGGGGTGTCTCTGCAGCTGCAGCAATAGGCCATGCATGCGGCGGGGGATGCTGCCTCGACAGTCTCTTCAGTCTCTTCTGGAGAAGCAGCAGCAGCAGCAGCAGCAGTTTCGGAAGTCTCAGCAGCACCCTCAAAAACAGCCGCAGCCTCAAGAGAAGAGACGCAGCGAGACTGACGCATCGAAGTCTCTTGATTCTGCTGCTGGGAGAGCGTCTCTACCTCCTCATTTCTGGAGAGCTGCAGCACCAGGCACGGAGGCAGCTCCTGCGCAACAACAAACAGCAAGCACACCCACTGACAGCTGCTGCTGCTAAAGAAGCTGTCACAGAGGCACAGCTACTCCCAAGCCTGCTGCTGCCCTTTCGCTTCGCAGTCGTGGGCTGGAAAGCCGATACATCACTTCCCCGTAAGTTACATGCCTTTCTTTCGGTACTCTACTGCTGCTCTGTTGCTCTTATGTTGTTACTCTTGCTACACTGTTGTTACTCTTGCTACACTGTTGTTACTCTTGCTACACTGTTGTTACTCTTGCTACACTGTTGTTACTCTTGCTGCTCTGTTGTTACTCTTGCTACACTGTTGTTACTCTTGCTACACTGTTGTTACTCTTGCTACACTGTTGTTACTCTTGCTACACTGTTGTTACTCTTGCTACACTGTTGTTACTCTGGCTACTCTGTTGTTACTCTTGCTACACTGTTGTTACTCTTGCTACACTGTTGTTACTCTTGCACTGATCTTACTCTCTAGGCTGCTGCTACTCTTGCACTATTCTTACTCTCTAGGCTGCTGCTACTCTTGCACCATTCTTACTCTCTATGCTGCTGCTACTCTTGCACCATTCTTACTCTCTACGCTGCTGTTACTCTTGCACTATTCTTACTCTCTAGGCTGCTGCTACTCTTGCACTGATCTTACTCTCTACGCTGCTGTTACTCTTGCACTATTCTTACTCTCTAGGCTGCTGCTACTCTTGCACTGATCTTACTCTCTACGCTGCTGTTACTCTTGCACTGATCTTACTCTCTACGCTGCTGTTACTCTTGCACTGATCTTACTCTCTACGCTTCTGTTATTCCTCTTACGCTGCTCGTGCTCTTGCTCTTGCTCCTGCTCTGTTGCTGCCGTGGCAGCAGCTTCTGACGGCTTAGTCGATCCGAACTGTCGGCTGCCTCTTCTATCCGCTTTTTCCGAAGCTTTGACATGGATCTGCGCTGTCTGTTGCTGCGCATGCAGCTGGTATCAGCTTGCTGCAGCAAGCGACGCCTTTGGACGGTTTGTTGCAGCAGCTGCTGCTGGTGTTGCCACCAACTGAAGAGGCTGTTCAGTTGATTTTCCGACTGCTGCAAACGCAGCAGACGACCAGCAGCGCCGAAAACAGCGGCAAGGGAATTACTGAAGTCTCGAGCAGCAGCTTTCCTACATGTGGCGTTAGCGACAGCAGCTGCGACAGCCGAGGACGCTCTGCAGAATCGCATAGGGAGAGCACTACTCCGCCGTCTCTCGGCAAGCATCAGCAACAGCTGCTTCTCTTTGTGATTCTTCGTTGCGCGCATCATTTCGCATCCAGTAAGAAGGAGAGAGAGAGCAGCAGCAGGCTTAGTAATAGGAGCAGCAGCATTAGCAGGAGGAGGAGCAGTAGCAGGATTGGTAGCAGCATCAGTAGCAGGATTAGCAGCAGCAGCAGCAGTAGCAGGATCAGTAGCAGCAGCAGGATTAGCAGCAGCAGAAGTAGCAAGATTCGTAGTAGCAGCAGCAGCAGTAGTAGCAAGATTAGTAGCAGCAGTAGCAGCAGTAGTAGCAAGATTAGTAGCAGCAGTAGCAGCAGTAGTAGCAAGATTAGTAGCAGCAGCGGCAGCAGGATCAGCAGCACGATCAGTAGCAAGATTAGCAGTAGCGCTAGGCGCAGCAGGATTCGCAATGGCAGACACAATCGTAGTCAGCTGCAATTTAAAGACTGCATTTGCAGCTTCATCAGATAGCCTGCTGTGACTCTGTTGCAGCATCCCGCGGCTGGTGCTGCTGCTGCTGCTGGTGCTGGTGCTGGTGCTGCTGACAGTCTCATGCGCTGCTGTCTGCGGCTTTGTTGCTGCTGCCACGCTTTGCACTGCTGCAGATTCGAGTCAGGATCAAGAAGGTGGTCAGCAGCAGCTGTTGCAATGCATGAATATCCTTCAGAGGTGGGCTGCAACAGAGAGGTGTCACAGCAGATGTCGTGCTTGCTGCCTATGTATGTATGTGTGTATGTGTGTTGGAGTATCTTTAGAGGTTCAGCACTTGCAGCGGATTTCTCTAGAGCTGCACATGCAAAGCGAATTTCTGCCATTTAGCTGCCATACTGAACTGGCAGTCCTTAAAGGGGGGGTTGACATGCCGTTGCCTCATTCGCTGCCTCTTCTGATGCTGCAGAGCCGTCAACATCTTCTACAAAGATCCATCGCCATCAGCACCAGCTGCAGCTGCTGCAGCCGTCAGTCTTTCAGATGTGGTGCAGCAACAAATGTTGCAGGTATGGCAGGAGGCAAAATTCACAGCCTGCAACACTGCAAGAGGTGCTCGTTGCATGCAGAAGATGTAAACAGCGCTGCTGTGCTTTGCCATCCCCCCCTCCCCTTCACACATCCTCTTCTTTTCGCTCTCTTTTTCTTTCCCTTTTCTCTTTTTCAAGCTTTTTCGCTCTCTCTCTCTCTCCTCCGTCTCTTTCTCTCTCTCCCTCTCTCCCTCTCTTTCTTTCTTTCTTTCCTTCGTTCTCGACGTGTCTCGCGAACGCATGGCGTTCTGTTGTTTCAACTGTCACATGTGGCGTGTTGCATGCGTAATTTGCCAGGTTGTAGAGCTGCTGCGGCTGTGCCTCGTAACTCCCAGCAGCAGTAGCAGTAGCAGCAGCAGCAGCAGTTCTGCTGCTGCAGCACTGCTTTATCGCCGCAGCTTTTTGCGTCTCTTTGCGCCTCCCGGATCACTTCCGCTGCTTCTGCGAGAGGCTTCTCGTCAACAGCAGCATCGAGAGAATGATGCTGAAAGACGAGTTGCAGCAAGTATTATGGCCACACGCACGCTCAAACTGTTGCTGGATGTCACGAGCAGCGAGCTTGTTGAGACAAGAGCCGCTAAAGTCGGTGTTGCTAGTCGCGCTGAGGCTGCACCAGAAGCCTAGTCTACTGCCTACTGGGAGGCAATGGCGAATGCAACATGCCTTCTGCTCCTCTTGCTCTTGCTGCTGCCTGAACCGATTTTTCCGCTTTGTCTGTCTTTCGCCTAGCTGCATTCTTGCAGCCAACGCTGCCACATCAATAAATATATGTATGTATATATATATGTATATATGTATATATGGGTGTGTTTGTTTGTGTGTGTTTGTGTGTATCGACAGCTCTTGGGCTTCCTGGACTGCTGCCGTGAAGCGACGCGTTTTTCAGTTAGCGTTTTGCAGTGTCTTTCCAGCTGCGTTTCCGCTTTTTCCGCCTTTTCGTTGCTGCAGTTTCTGCCGTTTGTGCTTCAGCAGATGCAGCAGTTTTTGCAGCAAGCGAAGCAGCAACTGCGTCGCTGTGGTGGGGGCAAAGCACACCCCTGCAGCAGGAAAGACGACCTTGTTTCTGCAGACTGCAGCTGCAGCAGCTGCGCAGAGGCGCATGCAGTTTGCAGCGAACTGTGGCGTTTGCTGCTGTTGCTGCTATCGAAAGCGCAAGAGGCTGCAGCGGCAGACGAGCAGCAGCTGCCGCTGCTGTGCGCTGCTTTCGCATGCACCCCAGTCCTGACACCCGTTCAGCAGCTTCTGCCTAGCGACCCTTCAGCAGCAGCAGCTGCTGCTGCCTCCACGCAGCAAAGTGGCAGCAACGCGAGCAGCAGCAGCATCAGCGATGGTGGAAGGCGCAGCGGGGGCAGTACAAGTAGTCTGGGATCGCAGCAGCCTCGTAGCGGGCTACTTTTGCGGCTGTTGCAGTATCATTGCTTACTGCCTGCCTTTCTCTTCGAGAAGCTGCAAGCCATCAGCAGCAGCAGCGCGAGCAGCTCCTGGGGAGGCGCATCGAAGTCTCAGATGGAAGAACTCGCGCGTCAGCTGCAGCTGCAACGCAGCGAATATCTGGAGGCACAGCGGCAGATGCCACTGCTGCTGCTGCGCTGCTGCACGTTGGGGGTATTTCTCAGTCACAGTTTTCCCTATGCAACGCGATTCGCTGCAGCGCGCTGTCTGCTGCAGTTGGGGCGCACCTACAGCGTGCCGCTGCTGCTGCAGCAGCAGCAGCAGCTGCTGCTGCTGGAGCAACAGCAGCAGCAGCAGCACCAAGAGCAGCTTCAGCTGCAGCAGCTGCTGGACGCTCTGGTGTCAAGTTTGCAGGGTGTCATCGTCGAGTTCATGCATTCCATCGACCCTCTGCCGCTTTGCTGCTCTCAAGTACTGGGATTTCTAGGGAGTCTCAGCAGAGGCAGCAGCAGCAGCAGCAGACTGATGCCTGTGTCATCTGCCGTTGCAGATCTGCTGCTGAAACGCCCACCATCTGCCACCTCTGGCAGCCAGCAGCAACAACAACAGAAAAGCGAAGGTAACTGCAGCAACAACAACACGCGGTCCCTGCGTGGAAGCAGCAGCAGCAGCAGCAGGAGTGGCAGCAGCAGCAGCAGCAGTGGCAGCAGTGGCAGATGGCAAATCGCAGCCGACGGAATGCTCGGCGTGACACTGCTGCAGGAGGTGCTGCTCTCGAATCTGCACATCTCAACTGCTGAGAGGACGGCGCAAGAGTTGCTTACCGTTCTGGGATTGCATGTAAACTCAGTGCCAGGTGTGTGTTTCCCTCCTCCAACAGGAGAATTTCTTAGGGTCGCTCTGCGCAGTGCTGCTTCATCTACCCCAAAGCGGATCGGTAAAATGCATGCGCGGCTGCCATCGCTTTTTCTCCCAATGCTCGGCAGCAGCTCGTGGGGTGCTCTATAGAGGGGGAAGGGATGCTTCTCTCGTGGCATTCATTTCACGCATTGTCACCCTTGGGCAAGACAAAAAGAGCAGCAAATGTGTGCAGTTGCTGTATATACACCTACGGCTTCCACAGGTCGTGCTGCAGAAGTCTTCCCCCGCATTTATAGGGCATTCCTGCGGCAGCAGCAGCAGCAGCAACAGCAGCAGCAGCAGCAGCAGCAACAGCAGCCACAGGAGCAGCATGAAGTCAGTAGCTGCGACCATCCTTTTGCTGGAGATGCGTTTCGCTGCCTCTTATGGCAGCAGCTGTTTGACCCTCCAGTGCGCGTGGCGCTGCTGCCTTACGCAAGCAGCGCGTACAGACACTGGACTGGCCGCAGCAGCAGCAGCAGCAGCAGCAGCAGCAGCAGCAATGCCAAGACGCAGAGCAGCAGCAGCAGGGAAGCTGTTCGAGGGAGAAAGCGCAAAGCGCCTGGAGATCTTCCAGCAACATCCGTGACAGAAGGCAAAAACGATACAGAGAGCAACAACGCCGCATTAGGCGCAACAGGCACCTCCCCCCTACAGCTGTTTGTACAGTGGCTTCTGACATCCCTTGAGAAGCAACAGCAGCAGCAACAGCAGCAGCAACAGCCACATGAGCAACAAGAAAAGGGAAGGTTGAGCAGCAGCAGCAGCATTCGCATCAGCATCTTCCGTGCATGCGATTTGGCGATGCTGCACTTGCCGTTCTGCCTATCGTTCTTGCTGCCGCATCTGGTTGAGGCTTTTCTGTCGTCAAGACTGAACTCGCCGCAGCAGGTATGCTGGTGGATGGTTTAAATGCTGATTCAATGCTGCAATTACTACTAGTACTCCTCCTACTACGCTTGTTTTGGTGTTGTTGCTTTGGGTGGACTTGTGGCTGCTGCTGCTGCTGCTTTTTCAAGTGGTGTCAAGAATGCAGGAAGCTTCGCTGCGCTATACAGGGGACCTTTTTCTTGCGATTATATCGCGTGAGAGCTGACACTGACACTGCTGCTGCCAGTGCTGCTGCGGTTGTTTGTGTTGTTGCTGCTGCTGCTGCAGGCAGGTGCCCTTCTTAGCCAACGACTGCTGCAGCTTGTTTCTACCGAGTTGCAGAAGGCTTACAGCAGCAGCAACAATAGCACGCAGTATCCAACCCATCCATGGAAGGCGTCATCAGGAGAGAGTCTTGAGGGGAAGCAGGAGCAGCAGAAGGGGGGTAAGGCAGATAGCGCCTCTACTACCATACAGGTTCGTCGGAAAGACTCTGTTTGTTGCTTTTTTTCTTTGTTTCATGCTGCCGAAACGCTCCTTTCCCTTCTCCCCGCCTGCCAGTCATCGCAGCGCTGGCTGGCGTTTAGCCGTTCTTCCTGAGAGAGCATTCAACGCCGTTTGCTGCTGCTGCTGCTGCTGCTGCCTTTTCCAGGCTATTTTCTCTCTGCTGCAGAAGCTGACACGCTGGAGGCGTCTAATGGAGGAGCACCAACTGCCGCTGCTGCTGCAGCGGCAGCAGCAGCTGCAGCAACAGCAGCAGCAACAGCACGCTACGCTTCCTCCTCCACAGCCGAGTAGAGCGACGCCTACGGCAACAGCCATCACTGCCAGCGGCTCAAGTCCGTTGCAGCAGCCCACTGCTGCTGCAACGCAGCAGCAGCTTCAGCAGCAGCAGAAGTTGCTGCAGCACCAACTGCTCGCCGTGAAGAGTGCACTGGAAGCTCTCGATCCGCTGCTGCTGTCTCGAGCAGCACTTTCTTGCGGCGCATACGCGAGGTCTGTGGCTGCTTTTTTGAGAATGTTGCAATGGCTGCTAAACAGCTGCTGTTGCTTGCAGCCTTTTCCGCCATGTTGGTGCTGATGGTGGCGTGCAACTGCTGCAGGTGCATGCGGTGTTGGTGGTAAAAGTTTTTCGTAGCGTTGCCTTTGCGCTGCTCTCGATCTCTGCTGCCTCGGCAAGAGGTGGTAGTTGTTTGAATGCAGCAAAGTGATGCTGCTGTGCCGTGCTTTTGGCGAGCTCGAGAAAGCTTTGCTCCCGAGGCTTCCTCCACATGCTGCCGCTGCAGACTGCGTTCGCTTGTTCGGCTACAGAGCTCTCTGCCTCCTCGAAATGCACATGACAAAGGATTTGCTGCCTCTCAAAGAGCTGCAGCAGCGGCTCTGGCTTGGGCACGTTGTCGCAAAGGAAACGCATGCATCAGGTAGGCGCGACAGGGAGGCGAACGGGAGGGGGGGAAAGGAGGAGAAGGAGGGCTTGCGGTGTAAATGGTTCTGCTGCTTCTGTTTCTACTTCTGCTGCTTCTGTTTCTACTTCTGCTGCTTCTGTTTCTACTTCTGCTTCTGTTTCTACTTCTGCTGCTTCTGTTTCTACTTCTGCTGCTTCTGTTTCTACTTCTGCTGTTTCTGTTTCTACTTCTGCTTCTGTTTCTACTTCTGCTGCTTCTGTTTCTACTTCTGCTGTTTCTGTTTCTACTTCTGCTTCTGTTTCTACTTCTGCTTCTGTTTCTACTTCTGCTGCTTCTGTTTCTACTTCTGCTGCTCCCTGTGAGAGCATCCGCATTTACACACGATGCGTGCTGCTGCCTTCCTCTGCCGCCTCCCTTGAACTGTCGTTTGCGATGTTGCAGAGAAGAGCGCATCGCGCTGCGGTGTGGCAGTGCTGCCGCTGCTGCTGCAGTCGTATAGGGGACTGAAGGCATGGGACCTACTTTTGGCTGCTGCTGAATGTAGCGGTGTCGACGGACTGCAAAAATGCAGCAGCAGCAGCAGTAGCAGCAGCAGCAGTAGCAGCAGCAGCAGTAGCAGCAGCAGCAGCAGAAAGGGCTTGTTGTTGCCTGCTGCAGCCACTGAAATCGTCGCGACACCTAAACCGGCGGAAGAACAGGAGCAGCAGCAGGAGCAGCAGGCACTGCAACAAACGCAGCAGAGTGGGGTGCTTGTGCGATTGCAGCAGCAGCAGCACAGGCAGCAGCAGAGAGCCCACATCGAAGGCTTTGCGCTTGAGCTCCGTGGCAAATGGCGACGTGCAGCTGCTGCGTATTCGAGAAGGTGAGGCTGCGAAAAACGCTGCAGGTTGCTGCACTTTTTCTGGAACGCGCTGAGTGCGAATTTCGTCCCTTTACGATCGCAGGCGTCTCTGCAGCCTTGTGACGAACGCCGCTCTCTGCCTCGCACTCTGCCCTTCGTGTGCCTCTTCAGCCTGCTGAAAATGCCCAACAGCAGCACAGGCAGCAGCACAGACAGCAGCTGCAACAGCAGCAGCCTCAGCGCAGGCTGCAGCGTCTTGCTTGCCTTCTGCAGCAGCGCCTTGGCAGCACTGTCTGCGCCCACATCTTCCCCAGAGATTCAGGCAGCTGCAGCAGCAGCCGCGGAAGCTGCATGCGCTGCAGGAGATGCAGCAGCTGCCATTTGGTGTGGCTTTTTCCGCTGTCTGAGGAAAAGTGGAGGGGGCATTGCAGTATGGCCGGACTGGCAAGCGGTGCAGAGACACCTGCAGCAGCAGCAGCTTCAGGAGCTGCTGCTGCTGCTGCCCTTTCCGCTGCCAAGACGCTTTCTCCTCGAGCAGCAACTCCAGAACGCCACTCTGCAGCAGCTCATTCAGCAGTACAGACTCTCCCTGTGTCGCGCCGCTGCCTCCGCAGGAGGCGCTTGGCCATGGCAGCAGCGTCAAGAGCAGCAGAGACTCTCCGTCGCTCTCATGGAGGCAGCAGCTGCAGCGGCAGCTGCTGCTGCTCGTGCTCATAATAATAGTACTGCTGCAGCGCGTGCTAATAATAACGGCGATCGCCGAGCTAGCGATAGTAGTGGCGATCGCCGAGCTACCAATAGTGGTGGCGATCGCCGAGCTAATAACGGTACAGCTGCTGGAAATCATGCTGCCGTTTTGGAAGCAGAGGGGCCAGTGACAGCGGTAGGTGTCTTCGACTTGCACCAGCAGCGTGCCTTGTGGGCAGAAGCTGCAGCAGCGTGCTGCAGTTTGAGCAAGTGGGAAGCCTTGCCGCCGTTGCTGCACTCTGCATCGAAAGCAGCAGCAGCTGCTGCTGCTTCCTCGGCGACGGCAGCTGAGGGGGCAGCCTCTAGCGAGCTCAGTCTGGCCATGCTCCCGCAGTCCGACTCGACAGAATCTCGCTTTCTGCTGCAGCATTCTCGCTTGCTCCTTCTTGTGCGAAGAATTGTGCAGCAGCAGCTCGAGCGCAATACACAGCAAGAGGAGCAGCACGAAGAACGGCTGCAGGAGTGTGCCTGTATGTTGGTAGGCAGAAACCTACATGAAGCAACGGTGGAATGCTTGCGTCCTTTGACTGCGGCACTCAAAGATTCAGCAGAACGAGCTGCCACACACCTTTCTCACCTTCATATCTTCGCCGATCTCGAGGTGAGTCTGCCTCGTTGATGCGGTTGTGTGTTGGGTGCTGCTGCATGAGCATGTGTGTGGAGGCAGGCTGTTCGCGCATAAATGCATCAATAACTACATGCACAAATGCATATATATATGCATGCATAAATGCGTAAATACACAATACATAAATGTATGCATCAATGCATGCGCTTTTTGCCGCACAGTCTGCTCCACAATCGACTGCTTGCCTTATGTCGTTCTTGCTGCTGCTGTGTTGCGCTGTGCTATGCTGTCGTCTTTCTGCTTTGGATGCATCTGCAGCTAATATGCAGACGTGTTGGACTTCTCGTAGATAACGATGAGAGAGACGAGCTCCACAGCAACAACAGCAGCAGCAACAACAGCAGAGCTTCTTGGTGTGCGTGCATCAAGGCTTCCACTCGTCCCTTGTCTGTTTCTTCGCAGTGCTCTCTGGCTGCCCTCCTTGTCGATCGCGCTTTGTCAGGAACAGAAACAGCTCCTGCCGCAGAGGCGCATGCAAGAGGCTCAGTGCTCCTCTCAGCAGCAAAGATAGCCCTTGAATGTGTGCAGCAGCCTGTGGCTGCTGCTGCTGTAGGCCTTTCTCTGCAGCAGCAACGGTGCGGTGTATGGACACCTGGCGCCGTCCTTACGTCTCAGTACAAGCGGATTGAGACTTTCCTGAAGCAGCAAAATTTGCAGCAGGAGGTGGAGAAGGTCGAAGGGGGGGTTGCCTCTCCTGCAGATCATCAGCAAGTCCTTTGTTGGCAACAGCAGCTGCTCGAAAATCTCGCTCTCAACATGCGTCTAGAGACGGCAAACCAGCTTCTCAAAAAGGTGCAGAACGCTCGTCATCCATGAGCTGCGCTTTCGTGTATGTGTGTGTCTGTGTCTATGTGTGTGGCTGTATGTGAGTGTGTGGCTGTATGTGAGTGTATGTGTGTCTTTGTATGTGTCTATGTGTGTGTATGTATGTATGTCTTTGTATGTGTCTATGTGTGTGTATCTGTCTGTGTGTGTGTCTATATATGTATAATATATATATATACTTCTGTTCCATCCTGAGACTCCTTCAATTGCCCGCTATCTTTCTCTCTTGGATGCCATCACAGTTCACACACACACACTTCACCCTGCACGTCCCCCCGCTGTCTGTCTGTCTGTCTCTCTCTCTCTCTGTCTCTCTCTCTCTCTCTCTCTCTCTCTCTCTCTCTCTCTCTCTCTCTCCTTCTCTCTCTCTCTTTCTCTCCTTCTCTCTCTCTTCTTCCTCTTTCTCTCTCCTCCCCACCATCGCCCTTTGACTTCCTCTCTCTTTTTGTGTTTGTCCCCTTCTATTTTACTCGCATCCCTTTCTCTTCGTCTTTACTCCTTCTCC
>NW_020312240.1:0-31584 GCF_002999335.1 Cyclospora cayetanensis | reverse complement strand
TCTGTATCTATCTACTGGTGGGTACGCGCAAATGATTTCCTTCTTGCATTGCTTTTACGCTTCTGTGTGCTTGGGGAGTGGTGATAGACCGGAAGCTTATCGGTTGTCTTGCATGCCGTTCCTCTCGATGCATAGTTTCGGAGGATTGAGGCCGTGTATTTCGATATGGGAAAATCTCTAGCTGGCTACGCCACACTTTATGTAAATCTCCATCTATGATCTTTCCACGGAAATACGTAGATCCAGACCTGATACAAGCCCGAGAGAAGGCAATTAGGTGTCCTTCAGAAGAGCTCCCACGTTACCCTGTGCACAACCCTGAGAGTTCTCGCCATCAGTGGAGAGGGACACTGGGGTTGAGCCAAGCTGCACCTTCCCAGCACTCTGACCAGTCACAGGTTGCTGAAAATGACACCAGCGCGTATGCACATAACATTGTGTCTTGTTGATTTGAACTAGTGCTACTCCGTAAGAATGAAGACGCATGCACAGGCAGATGAAAACTCTAGTTCGTTGCGAATATTTGATTTAGTACAACCCCTGTAGTAGATAATGCATGTGGATCGCTCTATCCGATGCTGCCTATGGTTGAACTGAGTTCTTTCTGCCGCAAAAACGCATATATACGGCGAAAGCGAAAAGTTGGTTATTGTTTAATTCTCAGGCAATCATAACTAGCAAGCTAGAAAGTGGCAGTTTGGTTTAACCCATTGCACGCACAGAAGCGTGCAGATAAACACACAGCACATACTCTCAAATTGCGAAGCTAAAATGCTCCGCATTAAGAAGTGTGCAAGATTATATCAAGGAAATAGCTAACTAGTTTCTGAATTTTGGAAGGGAGTGCAACTGTACTTTGAAATGTAGTTTAGTTAGTAGAAAGGCCCGAAGGAGTTTCTCTGCGGCCCAGCTAAAAGCGCACGAATGTTGGGACAAGGAGGCTAAATCCTTTAGTGCAAGGGCTTATAACGCAAGGAAAACGTTAAGTGTACACTAACTTAAAGAAACTTCCCCCATTCGTCACAGTATTGCATGCAGGCATACATCTGACGCTGAATAGCCCTCGAGGTTCCGGATACACTCGTTCCGGGAAAGCCTAATTCCAGGCTTTCTCGTAAATGTTTTTCTGAGCCAACAGGTGGAAAAGCCAGTTCATAACCATATTTAGGTACAGGACAAGCGTGTTTGGACCGAACACGCTACAAACGGCATAACAGCGGCGGGCCGCATGCAGGGTACAATATCAACTCTGCAAACAAGTTTCAACTGGTGTTTTGACTGAGTCTACAGATCCGCGGCTTCTTTCCAACATTATATTTTATCCAGTGTTTTACACGTCTTTCGAGAGGAGGTGGAGTAGCCCGTTAGGTCTGCAAAACCAAGGCGAGCTCCTGTTCAGCGGACCACTGGTTGGAAATCTCAGCTGCTAGCTCCTAACAGCTTGAGTCATGGGTCTAAGTGCATGCATGCTCTTTTGGAGTCCGATATTGAGGCGTCTTAGTATGATCTGCATGCGTAACAGGGCTGGTTGTGTGGTGCTAGTAGCCGGTATGCTCTACCAAGCCCACCTGCCTAAAGCGAGGTGATATGCGCTTAGAAAGATCACGTCCCAAAGTAAAACCAGTCGAAGACAGCTCTGGAAAATCAAGACGTTCACCATTCAATTTTGGAGGGGAGAATCGTGATCGTATAGCCATGGACTGCTTTGCTGGGCCTCTTCACCCGGCTATGGAGACTCATTTGCCGTCTTCCACAGTTGCACATTGCGACTATGCTGGTGAATGTATTGATCCGCCTTGCCCAAGAAATCCCCTAGGAGCTCTTGCAGTGTATGTCGACGTTGACTTCCCAGCGGTCCTTCAGATGTTCCGAACCGCGCTAACAGCTGCCGTGGAGGAGGCAACAGCCTCCCTATTCTCGGGCGTAGAGGGAAGGCTTAAAAGGACAAGACAGTTGCATAGGAGCCTGGAAAAATTCTGGCTTTTTGCGTGTCAGAATGGCATGCACAATCGTATCCAGCAGCATTCCGAATTATTTCTCGGTAGCTTGCAACACCAGGACAACAGAGCAACACAAGGGAGGAGCACCACCGCGAGCCTGAACAGTGATACTACAAGCACAAGTGTCAGCTGTGACGAGGCATCAGGTCAATGTCCAAATAAGGGCACGAGTGAGCATAGGCTGCTGCCGAGCTCGACGCTTAAGGGATCATTAGTTACCAATGCGCATGCTACCGCCCCGCCACTGCCTTCCGCGTTGCGCCCTGTACAGAGGGATGATGGATCAATTATAGCTCCACCACTGGAGCTCCTGGCTGCCTATGCCGACACCGACCTGACAGTCTCGCTACCGGACCCCCGACAACCAGTCGTCGTCGAAGCGCAAGAGCACCTGACACCTGTGGTGTTTCCTGCGTTTCGTAGTGCCCGAGGCTGTGTCGTGGGACTCTGTGTGCGCAGCCTGCTCGACCTTTATGTGCAGGCCATTCGCTCTATACAGCCAGCTCTGCTTCCGAGGGGTTCCGTAGTTCTCATGGCAGCTGTTAACGTCCCTATGATGTTTAGTATACTGGAGCACCACCAATTATTGGTGCAACCGTTAGATCTTGACGCTCATACTTTGATGCCCACGAAAAAAAGCTTACAGAAGGCGGTGGATTGCTGGGGCTCACGGATCAAGGCACTTGTTTGCTCTCACCTCTACGGTGGGCTCTGCAATGTGCAGCCTCTCGTAGATTTCTGCACTGAAAATAAGCTTCTCCTCATAGAAGATTGCGCGGAATCATTTGTGGGAGACTTGTACAGAGGTAAATGGCGAGCGTCATTCAGTTTCTTTCAACTCTTAAGCGGGCTGAGACGGTGCTTAATGGCATTATCTACTTGAGTTTGATCGTCCTTAACGGCGTCGTCGTTGTGTGTGTGTATCTGTGTGTGTGTGCTCAGGCCATCCCAGAGCAGATATCAGCCTCTTCTCATTTGGATTAATCAAGTCATGCACTGCAGCCGGCGGAGGCATCGCCACCGTGCGTCTCACAAACGTGTAGTATTGGTTAAGCCGGCGGAAAGTGCTGATAGCGTCGGTCAGCTTAATTGTTAGTAAGCATGCTGTGTGCTCGTTGTGGAGAAGACTGGGTTTCGACAAGTTCTCCATTGACTAAAACAGCTGTATAACCGCTGCGTTGATATCGGTTTGTGCTCTCAGGTGCGAAGTCGGTTTGTGGCTGCACGGATGCAGTCGTTGCAAGCATTGTACCCATTCAGCAGCCGTCGAACATTTTTCTTCAAACTTTGCGTGGCTCTAGGAGCATGTATCTTGCAGAACAAGCACATTATGAAGGGTTTCCTGAGATTATGCTAGTAAGATAAGACACATTAGCTCTTAATTGAAAATATAACAGTTGTTCGATGCGGCTTTTTTTGTGAGCTGATTGATAAAGATGCTCCTCTGCACAGGCTGCAACGGTGAACTGACTTTATTTTGGCTATCCTGTTGCTTGTTGTGTTTCAGTTTACCAGGGTGGAATCCTGGAACATTCTTGCAATCATTTGTGAGGTTTTACACGGAGTGAAGTGGGCTGCTATTATATACTCCTTTAGCTCTGATGTTGAATCCAGAAGAAGCATCATCCGACATGCTCTCGTTGCTCAAGTGCAGGTCCCCTGCTCGCCTACTGCGTAACCTCTGCTGCAGGTTCGAGGATTTCCTTCCAAAGGCGAAATCTTCAAGCTGCTGCGGGTGCAGCCGAGCGCCTCGCTCCTTGCAGTACTGCTGTACGTTACACGTAGACTACAAACCTGCTCACTTTTCTGTTGGTAATGCCCCACCCCGCTTGCGTTTTGTTATGGCTTTAGAGTGTCATATGCGTCCAGTGGTGGTAGTACCCAACTTTCTCTGTATCTTTCTAGGAGGAGATTGGAGTCATGGAACTTGTCAGATTTCATGGAACAGCAGTTGCGAACAATTGGGTTTGCCCGAAGACTGCAAAATTTGGGACTTCAAATGCCAGGAAGCGGTGCAACCTTCAAGACGTTTTGGTAGGGCTGAACTTTATCTGAAGAGTACTAAAATCATTGTGGCTTGTGCCCTGCTGCCATTACATCTGCCAGCAGCTTCTGCAGAGTGCCACGAATGTGTAATTATCTGTTTTCCTTACCGAGCCATGCCGAAGATTCGTGCTGCATCTATGCAGGCTTTTTCCAATTGTCACACCCGCCGGAACCAAACTTGATGAGTTCGAGGCTACCTTGCGGGAAAACGGGTTGTACGCTGCTAGCGACGCTACCACACTCGTCTGCTACAGCCCGTCACCTAGCGTTTCTAGCATAATGGGATTGCCAGCTATTGCTGCTTCCATGATGCGCCGTATTGTCTATTTACCAGTAAACCGCCGTTCCACTGTGCAAGAGCTTCTACGAGTTGAGGCAGCATTGGCAAAGGCTTGTGGACTGGAGATTTGCAGTAGGTTGAATCCCTGCAGGAGATTATACTGCAAGCATTGTGGCTTGTTTAAGGGTGAGAGATTTGTGCCAGGAGAATCGCATGGGCAATAATCATTTGTTCTGAGTGTCAATATTCCGTGTAAAGTTTGTTCAAATACTACGAGGACTATAACGTATGTGCTTGCGGCTGCCCGCAAAGCACTGTATGCAGCGGCGGATTATAAGGCATCTACAGTCAAAGCAAGCTGCATATTGAGCTTGCGACGAAAGCCAGCTGGCTTTTCCAGGTTTTCTCCCATGCAGTTTGACTAATGTTACTTCAAGGCCCATCACAATGGTGAACGCAGGCATGCTGCGGGGTATTTTTTGCTGAAACATTTCAAAGAGCTACTTGCTGTGCTCTACCTTCAAATCGTTGTCTTCATTCGACAATGCAGAGTGTGGCGACTAGCCAATTTAGATTAGCCACTACTAGTGCGCTTGGGCTTTTAGAGTGTGCCGTTGGCTTTATTTTAGTTTGCTTTCTCTGTTTTTGTAGCACCCATTTTACTTGCATCTTGGGGTCCCGAATTGGTGGCTATATTGCTCACGTTTGTAATGAATTGCTGGGCAGCCTAGGCTACACCAGCATGTGTTTGTTAGCAGTACTGGTGTTTGCCGAACTCTGACCAGCATAGAACACGTTTCTTATATCAGCACAGCTGATAATTATGCTAAAATGGACTGGAGGCGTTTTAGTTATTACTGCTATCCGCGCCATTATACCGCCCTGTGTCTATAAGCATTGCCACACCGCGCTGAATCCACTTCTCGGGGTCATCATCTGTGAAAACAGGCAAGCTCGCAAGCCTTTTTCTAACTACAACCAGTTGACATTGGCTTGTTTAGCATGCGGAATAGAGCTAAAGAGTTAACCTTTTGCAGCGTACCTGTTGGCAAGTCGAGGAACGCGACGACTTCAGAGCTGGCAGATCGATCAGTTGTTCTGTACACTGGACACCTGCATTTGTATTCTCGCATCAGATGTTTCCAGTTGCACCATATTAGAGACCTTTCGGTGTAGTGTAGCATGCGTTTGCCCCTTCGATATACTAAAAACGCTCCTCTGGGGTGAGGCAGCAAATGCCAATGCTTGTGGGTGGGCCAGCAAACCTGTATTTTCTTTGTTCTTCAAAGAAAAAGTGGGCGGTCAAGAGGATCGGTGGCAATTCGTGAAACATAACCCGAGGCTTCGCTTCGCACAGAACTTGGTCTTCAACTGACCAATTTGCCCCCTGCCGTATCCATAAACAAGTTCCATCGTAGATGGCAGTCCGTGTAGGGGAAATACGGGGGAATATAAAGCTACTGCACTCTGGGTAGCGACTACTCATAGGTTAATTGAATAATGCGCAGCACTCATGAAGGGGGCTTCTTGAAGCATAGTTTTGCGCTTAGAAAAGTACTGCTATCCATGATGAGCCGTGCTAACCTGCATGGAAAGACCATTTATATATGTTCCAATATCCGCAGGAGCTTTTACTTTCGTAATATCCTTTATATCAGTAATCTTGGCAGATAAAGAGAGAGCAGTAAGTGGTCCCTGCGAAGCAATATATTCAAGGCAGAGTACCTTGCAATGAGGTTTTTTCATAAGACAATCGTTTGAAAGGTGTGGAATCTGCAGAGCGGCCTTCCGCAGCTGCAATAAACCTTTGATACAAGCTACATCTAGCATTCTTGATCCAGGGCATGTGGCAACACCATTCGGGTAATTTAGCCATTAGGGAAATACGGCTGCGTGTTTGTATCATGTATGTGCCAAACAGAGAAGATGGGCATGTGCCTGCTTAAATTATATATGCGAAATGCTGCGCCTGCTGACATGTGAACCTTTGGCGAGAGCGGTCAGAGTTGCTATAAAAAACCTCTGTGGCTTGTGGAAGGTTGCGATGTTGAAGACAGCAGGAGGGCCGTTCTGCACCCATTGCTGAATGCTGGTGATCCGTGTACCAAGGTCTTCCAGCCACCAGCCCAGGCTGAGCTTTGTAGGATACGACACTTCGATCCAAGATGTTGGCACTCTCTGGAGGTACACCATTTTGCTAAGGTTTTCCAGTTCCTCAGTCATGACTTCCCGGCCTCGAAGTGCCTGGCCACATAAAGCATGCAAGCAGTTATTTTCAGTGGACATCGGCATCTCATTTACGGTGCGATGTCGAATAAAGGCTGTCGGCGTCTGACATCAAGGGAAGACTACGCACAACGAGCGCAGCCCAGTGACTCCTCCCTTTACATCTGATTGTTCAGACTGCTTATTGGGTGCTGTGGGCGAACACACCTCCTGAAGCTGGGTAAGACACTTTCGAATGCATGCGAGAAGCATGTTGTAGGCCTGAACCTCTCCTTTGAGAAATACGTCCAGTGGGCTCAGCCCATCAAAACCTTTTTGCTGGTTTGCATGTGGTTGGAACACTGTACCGGTAGCCTTGTCAGTGGATATGTCCGCAGGTAACTTGTACAACATGTCTGATATGATGCTCAAAAGATTGCTTTCCCGGCGATTTCCGGTGCACTTTTGTATTCCCCTGTGCACGTTAACCAGGCAGTCAAAGAGTTTGTTGCTCTCCAGCTCCTTATACCTGAGGGACCGAGTCGCCATCACATACAATTCCCCAAACGATAAGAAAAGTTATCCCCTGCACACGAACTTTCGAAAGTTAGCAGGAGCTATAAAGGCTGATTGTCAGTTCAGTGCTGACCCACATCAGGACAGCTCCACGATCAAGTCCTAAATCCTCAGGCTCTGGATCGATTGGCAGACTCATAACAAATTCCGTAATATCTTGGTAGCAATAGTCTGAAGGAAGGACGTATCGCTTCATCACCGTCTCAGCAGCATCCGATCCGAGTTCGTTTGCGGAAATGCAGCGCTTTAGTAACGAGGTGAGCACCCGTTGGTCAACAGAATCTGTCACGCGTCCTCCATAATAAATTTCAGCCGTCAGGAATAAGGTCTTGTCCCACGCCATGTCATGTTCTCCGGCTGCTGCTGACTCATACAGCCCTTGTTGGGATATCTGAAGCAATATCAGGGCAGTGACAGCATAGCTATTATAATGCACTGTTCTTTTGCACGCGAGCTTGGTGGTGCCGCATAGTGAAGCAGGCAATGCTGCAACAGGTACATCACCAATTGTTTTTTTGGGGCTTCTCACTTTAAAGTCTAAAAACGTCCAAGCGTAGGCTTTATTCCACCCCAGTATCCCATAACGACGCCGCTCTAGTATAAATGAGTGGAATAGCGCGAGCGCGAAGAGCCACCGCTTGTAACTGGGGCAATGTGATACATCGTCGGCCCCGCATCTCTCTAGGTCATAAAATGTTTGCATAACGTTTTCTCGAAGGCCCTACAGCCATCACCCAATCATCGAAAAATTTATTCTGTAACTAAATCGGATGCTGCCAGCTTTGGGTAGCTAGGTAATCATCGTTAATTGATAGCACGATGTTGATGGATGTACTATCAGAAGTATTCATATGCACCAGCTTATTCTATCTATTAAGCAGGGTTGGCAGTGGTTCAATGAGTACCTACCGAAGGTGGTTCAGCCAGTATTTTTATGCTTTGCTTCAATATGCTGCTTGGCAGGTGGTGGTTTGGCTGGGTTGCTATGAAAAGCCGAAATCGCGGATGCACATGCTGCTGCCGGAGCTCTTCACAGAATCTCTGAAGCGAGTGCACGAGTGTATCTTCCAAATGGCAGATTTGGAGAAACACCCAATATCCATGAACTCTGACAGGTAGCCCATGCACAAAAAGTCCGGATAGTACGTATGAGGCTAGAAATGTTTTCCCATTGGCCTGAGAACATGGTTTTTGATTATCGAGTTAGTGCACACTACCTAACAGAGATTGTGGAATCACTAGGTTTCTGAATGTCATTTGATGACGGTGAAAACAGACGTTACCTTGCTTCCTGCAAAGTATTCTCTGCTGCAGCATCCTGGCCCTGCCCAAGCGAGAGAATATGCAGATGCTTCTGAGACAGTGAAGCGCGGGCAGCTTGAATCCTTATTGATCCTATGAGATCACTTCCGGGGAGCTCGATGAAGATTAAGGGTATCAACGGGGTCGACTCTTCCACTGCTTTCGGCAAATCCAGCTTAATGGGACAGATATATCGAGAACCCAGTATTTTTTGAACGTATTCGCGACATCCAGCGTGCAGTTCCCTTTTCCTGACGGATACATGTGTTTGCAAGTGTGCAGTTGCCAGTAAGAGCCGTCAAGTTGCTATGCGGCAACTTTTTTTGCAGTTATATTTTACTTCATATATATCCTACAGATGAGCTGTCTGAGGCCATAAGTAGGTGGATGACATACCTAATGGCTTTAATGAGGACCAAGGACTCAAATGGCCTCAGGTCTCCACCGTTAATTCGAGGCAAATGTGGTGGAAGCTTGTCATCATTTTCGATTATTGTTCTCCATTCACCATCGTCCGCTGCCACTAAACGGGCGAAACCTTGAAAGGGCCCTCCTATGATTTGGTCTAGGAAGATAATATTGCGCCAAGTTTCGAGGGTTGTCCAATGCGGCTGAGCACCATACAACATCTTGTTTTTTGAGCTCCCTACGCTTCCATGAACGGTCGTGAATTATAACACATACTGATTAGTGTTGCACGCTGAGTAAGGAATGCACGCAGGGAACAAATGCAGCACAAGGCTTGCAAACTTTCGGAATCGCGCGGCAATTGAAGTCTCACCTGAATGCCAGTCGACTCGCCTTCAATTCTCCCCGTAACTTCTTTTATAAAGAACTCAAGCATGCTAACTGGAATGTTTCCTGCCTGCACATCTATTGCTTTTGCAATCATAAATGCAAAGGCAAGCCTGTGAGTATCCATAAGTCCTCTGCACGTGTTGCAGTAGACTTCCCAGGTAAGGAGATCTTTGAGAATCTCCACACGGTTTTCGCTTGCGTCTTGGCAATTCTGCAAGGAAGTTTGGACTTGAACCTTGAAGATTTCAAAAGACCACTGGTAGAGTGCATTGAGGTGAGACAAGTCGCACAGGAGACAGTACAGTAATGCGCCTCTTTCGGCAAGCGACTTGTAAAATCGTCGAGCCTCCTCCAGTTTGTCCGCTGTGGCGAATGCTTCATTAGTGCGCCTCTGAATTGCCTCGTACCCCGAATAACACTCATTTAGGCTTTCCAAAAATACATTATCCGTCAAGATATCACCTTTTGCATCGGCCAAAAGCTATGCACAAACACCAGAGAATGCAGTTGAGCAGAAAACCCCTGTCAACACTGAATTTGCTGATCCAGCTAATGCTGGTGCTTTTAACTGTAGTCATGTCCAATAATAGGCATAGTTTTTAAGTAGGCAAACCGCTTGGGAGTCCCGAAGCTGCACCTTCATGGGGCACTATTCATGCCTTAAAGGAGCGCTTTGATGAAGACCGAGGATCGCCATCTCACCGCCAGAATCTTTTCTTGAAATGTGGCCCCTGTCGCCAAGTCTCTGGCAATACTAATGGCGAGCAGCTTTCGCTGTTCTTCCAGATGTGGCGCTTCATGCATTACAATCTGGTTTAATATTTGTTCTTCAAGACTAGCTGGAGTTACGCGGAAGTTAATAACACAGAGGTCACTGTGTAGCTCATCAATCACTTCGGTAGGGCTTTGCTTCGTCACCAAAACCATTCTAAAGTATGGGTTCCTTCTTGCGCTATGGTGAGTAAGGCGAATGATTGATCGGTCTTCTGGAGTATCCTTCTGTGGCTTCTGTGAAAATACAGACCATAGACTACACCATCCTTTTCAGCAAGCGAATGCTGTCACTGATTTTATCCATCAATGTCTGCCGAATCTGCTATTGTGGCAGGCTAGGAAGTCAGCATTCTGAAAGATCCAGAACGAGACGTGTCTGTTGCTATGGCGCTTTACTGCCGTACCATTGCCTCGATAAGGGTCTTGATTGCGGAGTCAATCCCCTCCTCAGAAATTGTGATAAGGACGGTCATTCCGGCTGTGACTGCTTCACAGAGAGTCTGCAGAAAATTGGGATTGCTTGTATAAATCTCCTTGAAATCCGTTTTGTACTGCCTACGCCTGAGCCAGTGGGTACCCTGATCCTCAGGGTCAATGAGGAGAGGGCATTTAACACAGTTGCAAACTAAAATAGCATTTTCGATAGATGTCACATCAGATGGTAGTTCTTCGAGAGCCCATTGCCTAATTTCGGACGGTGTTGACAATGTCCCAGCAAGCGAAAAGTTTGCTCGTGCAAGTAGTCCTTCGTCTCGGCACATAGCAAGCCATTGGCAAAGCAGCTCTTCCCGGAATTCACGAGTAAAGGGCCCCGCGTAATTAAGCATTCCTGTGCGCGTCACATCATTAATGGCCCTGAGAGCCTAAGCCATGCGAACGTGGAAGGTATGCATTACACAGGACTTCACCCAAATTAATCTTTGTATCATTCGTCTACGTTCAGTGTGATGAGAAACAGGGCACAGATGATCCCAAGAAATCGATTATTTGAGGCTGTAGCAGGTATCAGAGGATCACCAGCTGCTATTAGGACATCGGTCAATAGGTAGGATATATCTTCTTCCAGGATTTTGACATTACTAGCCCATCTAGATCCTTCTACGGATATTCTTGATAGTAGGTTTTCTGCTTGAGCAAGTCGTTGTGCCGTTGTATGCATTTGACGTTCCATCTCTACGACTCTTTTGCGGCGCGCATCATACTGCTCAACAGGGGACTGCACCCTGAACACGAAAGAAGCGTATTTACTATTCACAGCAATCGGTGAATGCATTCTTTCACAGTGCGAGAATGTAAGTGACAGCTTCCAGATCACTATTCAGCTGCAACTGCTTCTAAAAGCTTTGCTAACCGTGCCTGGACCTCCTCAAGAGGCGGTTTTGTTTCTTCCGAGCTGCCGTCTGCCTGGTTCCAAACCTGATTCGACTCAGTATGCTCTGGCTGTTTCGGATCCATATTATTTAGAGCCTGAAGGATACCACTCGAGCTAAAGATAAATGCAGTATAAGCGGATCCCACTCAATTATTGTATCAGCTGTGAGCTAAACCCTCTTCCACGTGTCAATACTCACTCTGACGTAACTTTCGACGGCCCGCACCCACATGCAAAGAGAAGCTGCAGCTTTGGAATGCATTACGACCTTTTCTGGTGCAAAGTCTTGAAGGGACGTATACATGCTTAGCTGCTGCATTAACTTAGGTGGCACATGATCCTTATCGTAGTGTCTGAGAGTCGTTATCAACGATGCATCGTCAAGAAGCTGTTTGCCATCTTCCCAAGACACTTTCCGCCCCAAGAGAACGCAGACAGCATTCATCACTGCTTCTACAAGTGCAATCGGAGACGTGAGAGACTTCAGTTCCTGTATATCCTGCTCGTCGAGAGCTTCCAGGGCCTTAAACGCTTGGTGCAATAAGGGCAGTACCACGCGTACATCTTGTTGGCATTCATCTCGGGTCCATTGAGCATTAATGTCTGCTGATTCTGCAGCGGATTTCTCGAAGGAGTAACGTTGCCCCATTAATACTTCACTCTGCAGAGGATACATATCCGCAGCAGGTCCATCCGTTGCCTTCAAAATACCCGGAAGGCAGCAATAGCTGTCATCGTGATTCTTTCGCACCTTATCATCTGCTGCGAGGGACCATTCCACAAGTTCTGCTTCTTCCTTTGCCTTTTCAAGGATCGGCTGATCGGCTAGCAGCTGTGCCTTCATAGACTTCACTGCAGCAGAAGTCTCTTCCAGCTTGCTGATTCCTGAGGCATACTTTTGTAGGCGCTCATCTGCGTACATTCAAGAAACGTTCCAATGCCCAAAGGTGAACATCCTGTAGGCCAGACCAACCTCAGTCAAGCATATGTGCGCCAAGCGGATGTGCAAATATGCGGTACACTCACCTAACTCCTGTTTCTTTTCCGCAAGCAGAAACAGGTAATGCTTGACTAACTCCACAAAGGAGGTACGTGTCATGTGAAGAGACTCTCCCGTTACGGCCGTATATCGCTCGGCTACTCCTTCAATGGCGGAATATATCTCCACGGACGCGCTTCAGGTAGCATAAATATCAAACGACCGCCATATCAACAAGCTGGTTGTTCTATTCAGAGCGCCCTCTTTGGTCCGAAGTGAGCATTGACCAAGTGTCTCTGCGACGGAAAAGTGTATGCACCGCCTGGGGCAAAACCTTTGGTGATGATAAGTTTGTGTCTCTTACCTAGAGAGCATAGGTGCTACGTCCCTGCTAATTGGCGAGGCCTTTTCCAGAAGCTTCATGGCAATTGAATGAAGAGCAGATCTTGGCCAGGAATCGTAATAGTCGATGACACAGGCGTTTACCAAATGAGCCATGCTACGGCAAATGGCTCTGCAAACCAACAAAAAACCAATAGCGATTCCTGACACAGTCAGCCATTCCCATAGTATGAGGCATTGGGGACCAATGCCTTTACTGTGTCTCACTTTAAGACTGTCCGTTGCAATAATCTGCTAGTATTTATGAGCTTGCTAAGTTCCTTCTGTTTAGTTCCCTGATATGGCTTCATCAAAAAGTAGCAAATGTGCACACATTATTCATTAGGTTGACTTCTGTAGGTAAGGCGAAAAGATCGTACCTAAATGTTTCACCGGACGCCGACATATTTACTAAAAAGTGAAGTCTACTTTGAACAAGGGCCACAACACTATGCCAACTCTCAGAAGCACCAACAGCCTCTGGATTTTCCATGACTCCCACTTGAAGGGAAAGCTTTTCCTTTTCTGGCTGGTTAAACAGCCCATGGATCTCTCCTGAACACGACACATGCTCATTGCTTGATCAGTCTCAGCAAACTTAACTCATAAGAGCACACGAGCACTAGCTTTTTGGAACGGCGGCTGGTAAGCTACTGTATGTGGTGTTGAACCTGTGGCAATAATGCTCGTTATGTCTTGGAACCATTCGTCATATTTTACGCTACTTTCTGAGATGCGAAATACAAAATCTCTTTTTCCTGTACAGATCTGAATAATGATGTCCCGAAGGTATTCCTGAAGATCTTTCGGGCCATAGTGCGATATAGTAGACATGGTAACGTCCGTGTAATCCATTATTGCAGTGGCTAGGCGAGACAAACTTTCTCGGCCTGCAGACAAATGAAGGAAGTGTCGTGGAGCAAGTGCTGGGCTACTACCGGTGCAGTGTGGTGGGGGCAAATATAACTTATTGTTCTTTCTAGCGCTTCTGTGTCATTGACACAAACTGGCATCTTAACTACACCACCAAAATATATTGAAGCTATGCGAGCACCATTATAGTCATTTGGCGGTAATGCCCCACCTGATCCGCGTGCTCCAAGGAGGAGCGCATGCCCTCTAGGGGCTCGTAGCGTTCTGCAGAGTCGAGCGATGTGTTTGTTGGCATGCTCGAAGAATACAAGGCACATCGGTGAGGTGCTTGTTGCGTTATACTGCTCAAGGTACCTGTTACAGCACACTGTAATTCAGTTGGTTTTTGATTAGCTGCATGTGGCCTGCATCGAATCAAAATACACCAGTGGCTTTTTGTAACCTCTATGCAGTCAACTGCAGTGCGCTGCACTGTGGCCTAAAATTAGGGAACCAGCAGGTGCTCAGTCGTGCCTAGAGAGCAGATCGTTCATTTGTTCTTCCGACAACAAAATCTCTGAATAGGTCCTAGATTTCGAATGGGCAAAGTCGCCAAAGATTATTTGAGAACAAACACAATCTTCTAGTTCATTGCTCAACTCCATTGCGGCTGAAATTTGCTTCAACAATACGTTCTCTGTCCACTTGCGATCCTCTATTGAAACAAGTCGATCGCTAAATTGCCTTTGCATCTCATGCAACCAGAGGCTGCTCGGGGCATCAAAGAAAGCAGAATCACACCAATTAGTATGAAGTAGCTTTTCATCAATGAGCAATGTGTTAAAAGCTCTTGTATAAATCGTACCGAGTAATATCAATTTTGTTGGTGAGTTTACTGGTGTCCGCCATGAGCATGCCCTCCACCGCTCTCGAAATTTCTCGCATTGTAAAACTGTAGTGACACTTAAGTGGCGTAGGCAATAGATGAGCCTTGATGCGTTGATATGCAACAACTGTAGCATCAATCAGAATATCCGCGCAATGAGAAAACATTGGCAGCGTCCGCTCCCAGGTTCCTTTTAAAATTCGTGCGAATACGTGCTTGATGTCTGCCGGAGCATATTCGTCGTAATATAATATGTTGAAGTGACGTAGAAGCCTGATATCCACGCAATCGTATCAGATGCACTGCAAAGATTAAAAGTAATCCGACAATAAAGCAACCTACTGCTCACGAAGGCTCCCCTATCCTTTCCACTAACCAAGGTTGCTTTCGAAAGGCTTACCGCATGTCTATGGATAATCCGGATACATTTGCATTGCTGATAAGAATAGTGCTGGTGTCTTCAATGCGAATAAAGTGGTGATGTGTACGTTCATAAAATCCCCCAGACTCAACAATCTGCCTAATTAGTTGATGAGCCCTCTTGGTCCCGAAGTTATCTGGGGCAGGGGCTGCAAGGTCGTCAATGAAGAGCAGCATTCGAAAACCGTGAGGTGGCCCAAGGGATCTCCGGTGGTGTTTTACAAAATGAGAAACGATGAAATCCTCGATGTCTTGTGTGGTAGTTCGGTATGCCAAGGCCATCTTGCAACAAGCTATTGAAGGGGTGGGTGTCTTAATGCACTGCTGTAGATGTATGCTTTTTCCAGTGCCCGACTTCCCAGCAATAAAACAGCTATATCCACCCTGAATCCATGAGCACGCGACGATTTTTAGAGCTGCCGGGACATGCACACACCTACTTGTACATGTGTTAAACGAAGCAACAGCGAGATGCAGATTGTTGCTGGCTCACCTCCACGAGTTTCTGCTGGAAAAACGAATGAGCCACTGTTCGGGCAGTGGGCACAAATATATCGCTGAATTTCACTCCACTTTCAAATGAATACTGTGGAACCATGGAGTCAAACGTCTCGAACTTTAAGTTAGTCGTGTCAGGTAAAATGTTGTAAATAGAAATATTATTCGGAAGGCCCTCTAGTAGCTTGCATATTTTGGAAAATTCTGGTTGTAAGGCGTTCGAAAGATCGGCTCGCTGTACATCGGCCAGATGCCCGCCCAAACCCCACGCCATTGCGAAAACAAAATACATCTGAGCCAAGTTCTCGAGGAGGTCCGAAGTTATACTTTGAGGTACCTTGCCGCTCAAGAGAGCTGTGAGGAGGCGACAGACATAGGATGCGAGGCAGCTAAAGCTGTACGGCGTCGCCCACTGCACAACAACAACATTCAGTAGTGGCCTGTGCTCATACATTGGAGCTGAGCCGCTAGGATCGCTCTACATAGCCTGTCAACGTATCACGCTCTGCTTCGAATCACACAAAAGCTCAGAATAGAGAAAGCTCGCCTACGAACTCAGCCCTGGGCCTCTCCAAGCAACAATCTACTCAGAATTACAGTTGATGCAGTAAAATCAAGCCTACTGGGCTGCTTTGGCGAAGATATTGTATAGCCTTTTGAAAGATATTGATGCACCACGACTCAATCTTGCTGGCAGTAACCGCGAATTTGCTTTTTTTGGTGCTAAAAGATTGTGCCCAGGACTGGAATACTGCTATCCAGCCTACGAGGTCCTCAATGAATATAGTTCCACACCTGCTGACTGTCGCGGGTGATGCATCCCGCAGGTCCTACGCCACAGTTGCACTAGCAAGTAAAAAACGAAATTTCATCCATAGTAGGATGCTTGTGGCGGCCAGGCAGGCCATATAAAGCTAATAGTAACCGGACGGCAAGGAATGTAAAAACGGCCGTCCTCTAGACCCATCTAGAGTGCATGTGAAGTGGAGTGCTGTATACCTACTGCAACTTCAAAGAAAATCTTGAAGTTTTCTGGCAACGCAATACGCTCTCCACTGCAAAGGTATAAGGTTTTGTTGTCATCTAGAGCAGAGTGCAGGTTTTCGGCCCAGATTGCATCCAAAGGCCCATCGAAAACAAGCCAACTGTGGATGTCGCTTTGCGCAGCAGCCGCCTCTCTAACACGCTGCGGGCAAGTGGCAGGCTTCAGAATTTGACAGTCCCTTCAAACCTTTCACAGCCCGTTTGCCGTATCTTGAATGTGCCTAAGTTTGATGCTTTTGCCCCAGTAAGTAAGGATGCATGAAGCCTACCAACATATGTTTTTCGGTGTGCAACGCTCACAGCTGGGATAATTCCATCGATCCACTCGGTAGTGTTAGGGTCCATTTTGCCAAAGAGCAGACTTTCCTCCAGTGCTTTAGAATACACCCGCAGCACCTTACAAAATCTGTCAGGTGCTACATGCTCATGCTGTGTCCTACTCGAATGTGTCGTAGTTCCTGCCTTCATATGAACTCGAGATATCGCTTTCGACAACGCAACAAGAAGGGTAGTTTTGCCCACTCCAGGAGCTCCCACCTGAGAAAAAGCGCAATGCCTTCTAAACTGCCAGAATCGATTTCTATCGTCACATTCTAGAGCTGCAAAATATGATGCCTCAAGCTAAGTATATTACGCTTATTTGTCAAACATACCACCAGCAAGCTGTGCCGAAGTAGCTGAGCTTCGTAGAGCTGCATTCCCTTCTCCACAAAACTATGCAAAGCTTGGAGGTGCTGCTCTCTGAGGATTGCTTCAAATTCTACTTCTACCTCAATGTCGTTTGATTTTGAAAGTGGCTGCTGAGAAAAAATGTCGGAAATAAGGCCCAAATAAATAGGTATGTCATCGACTACGAGACTCGGCAGAACAGACTGGAGTGCTTCCACCATTGCTTTCGTCTCGTCGATCTCAAGTTGTTTCGTTTTAATTTTTCCTGTGCGACAGTGTAGCCATAGAATATCATGGAGATGTAGGAGCACAAGACAAAGAATAATACGCAGCAGCGTCACTGCAAAAGCAGAGTACTCTGCATGGCTGGACAAAACTCACCAGCATTCAAGAGAACTGCTTTCAGGGACCTGAGTCCCCAGTCGTAGTGCTTTTGTTGGCTAAGTAATACATTTGCTACAGAGAACATGTGCACCACCTTTGCAGCCAAAGAAGGTGCTGATAAGAAACCGTTTACGAAGAGGGTGACCTCGGCAATCATAGTGTAGTCGGGCGTAATCATTGACATTGGCCGGAAGACCGACTGGAGGATTCCTGGTAGCTCCGTTCGCCCCGCAGAGCTTGGATTGTTTGTCATGCAAATTGCTAATCTGCAGAGCACGTCCAAATCTGATGAGAGAGTTGGATCACTCGCTGTCAGCATGTACAGAGAGACGATATTGCGGGAGCATGGCACCCAGTGAATAACCACTGCAAGTTCGCTTACCTCGGATCAATAGCGGTGCTTTTCCCATCGAATTCAAAAAGGTCTTTCTGAGCCCTTATGGCTGTTTGCATTCTTAGAAGCAGCTGGGCAACAATTGATGAAACATGAGTGCCAATCCTATTAAACTCATTGAAGCATGCCCAAATGCCAGTTTGAGCCAAACCCTTCAAGTGTCGCGATACTGTACAAATGTCCAATTCCTTTGAACAATCGAATACTTGGCAGGACACTCCAAGGGCCATGGCCAACTCCTTGACAGATTCTGTTTTCCCTGAGAAGAACAAGATAAGGTCAGCGTGCATTTTTCGACCCACGCCCAGAACTCACCTTCTGAGCTCGACAAAGGTGGACATGTCAAGAAGGAAAGGCTGCCGTTCAACATTGTGCAACAAATGCCGGGCGTGCGACCTTTTCCGCTGCACCTGTTCCAGATGGTCCAAATAATGCGCCGCCATATCCAAGATGGAAAGCAGAGGTAAGTGCCATAAAGCACTTGTCAGTCAGAGGCGTGACTACAACTCTGCTTGTACAACCAAGATGCTGGTGCCTAAACCGAAATCTGAGCCGAGTCAGGCAACAACCAGATACCCGCATGTAACAGTGAGAGTGTGAGATCGCATGCTAACAAGTATACGTGTATTATAATCTTTGTCGCTGGTGTGCTCGTCCTACATTGTAGTGGCTCATAACGTCAAAGGCCCTATACTTACTTCGCTTGGAGCTGTTCAATGTCACACTCTCCTTCCTCACAATTCCAATAGTAGCGCAGATGCTTTTTCCATTCAAAACATATGGGAGATGGGATTTTTGATTGCTGCAACTCATGGAGGATGTCACGGGCATGGATCATAAAAATTAAGAGGGACTGGGCCACCCGCCGCAATAACGAAGCCTGTACGTATACGTTGAGCTGCGCAAGCCTGAGTCCATGCAAGCGAACACAAGGTTTCGTGATTAGCTCTTATCACGTCCGAGAAAAAAATCCTTTGTATGAAGAGTTCGCATGCGTGCTAGTTCCCATGTCCATGAAATCGTAGAGCTTGCATTGAGCTGTCTGAATTGTACGGACTATCATTAATGCATCTTGAATCTAGTATACTCCCGACTCTGTGCCCCTTAAGATCCAGCGTAGGCCTTTGGTCATGAGTGAACTTACCTCTGAATTTCCTTGGTACACGCCTTGAGGCAGTCCTCAAGTGCAGTGAAGCGGCGTTGATGGCATACAGCTTCTAGAGCTTCCTCTATCTTCGAGCACCAGCTGATCATTTCGTTTCTTACTATGCACTGAGAGGGGTACATGCCCATTCTATCTTGTAAATCGATTTCCCAACTAGCCTGGTTTTCCAGTGCAGCCTTCGAATGGCGCCGCAGAGAGTTCACGATGGCTTCTTCCAGGCTGGCAAACCACTGTTCCACGGGAGCCAACACGTTTACAGGGGAGAGTAAATCAATCTTCTCCCTTTCTTGAGAATATACAGCCTTAATCACAGTTCCGTTAGCCCCTAGCGCTACGGCTTGTAAGCCGTCAAAGCATTTTTGGAAGCTCTCTTGCAAAGCAGCTGGCTGCTTGGCTTTAGATACAATGTTCAGCAACTCCTCATTCGAGAGGAAGTAAAACCTCGGAAACGCCATTCGTTTGCTGTCAAGGCAGTCCTACAACGGAGAATGAATTGAGCATCTCCGCAGCTTCTCAGGTGTGATGACTCAGGTCGTACATAAAGATTTCACGATCAAGGTGACACGAAAACACCCCTGGAATCTACTTTGAATAGGGTATGCTCGTAATCGCCAGCTACTCATATTCTCGTGACTGTTGCAGTGTTTAAATCACCTCGACTTTGCGCTGCAAGTCAGCCAATATTTTATTTTTATCCCCAAGGATCTCCAACAGGCCCTCTTCCTCAACTACCGTAATGAGACTAGCTGCTTTACTGCGAATTTTTCTGAGGTATGCCCGCCAGAAGCTATCGACATGTTCAAAGAGCTCTGATTCCTCAGGGAGTTGTTCAAGTATCTCCATATTGCTGAAAACGCCCTGCAGCTTAATCCATTGGCCCTGAAGTTGTATTAGCTCCTCTGCATGAAATACAACCATATCCCAAGCCGTATCATAGCCCTTATATATAATTCACTGAGAGTATTTCCTCGCAGCCACAATGGGTGGTGCGCTCGGCGAAAGCACTGAAGAAATGTTAGCTACAGGAGGAATACCAGAGTAGCATTGGGATTTTGACACAAGATACTGCTCACTTACCCAGGATTTGTTGCGCCGAATCAAGTTTTCCAGCCCATGATTCCACCTTTTGTTTAAGGACCCCTATATATGGGTTGTGCAGCATGCGCTGCATAGATATTTGGTGATCTTCTATCGTGGACAGTAACTCGGCCACATCCTCTGCGGTGTTTTTATGATCAGCACACTATAATACAAAGGCACATGCATCCCAAGTGCAGTAGAACTTATAGATAAACGGTAGCAGAGGAGCATATTGTCAAGGCAAGAGCTCAAGCGATCTGCTTGAAATTTTTGCTACGTTAACATGGCTTCAGTGGTACTCGCTCCCGCGATGTCAAACGAATACAGAGAGTCCCACCAAATATGAGCGCATTTGGGTCTTCTTCCAATGGCTTCACCAAAAGCTCCCTTGTTCCCCATATCTGTACTATCTTATCAATCGTCTGCTGCAAAGACTGCTGCATAGAGGCAAGCGTAGAAATCTCATTGATGAAGTCGCGTTTGCTAAGGATATCTTCTTGGTACAGTTGTCCCAAACACACAGAGTCTTCAGTGCCATTCATTCTGTTGGGAAGACAATAGCGCAGTAACAGTTTTCAAAGACTGTTCATGAAAGCCACGAGAATGCTGAGAATGTCTGATAGATGCCGGGTATTCGATTCACAGTTTTTTGGGCTCTAGCTCACTTAAGCTCTTGAAAAACTGTTTCCCAGTGAAGGCGCTTCATTGCAGGGTTACTCAGGTCCACAATCAGAGGCAGGCGTTTGAGCCAGCCTTCAACTTCTTTCTTAAATTCGGTGGCCACTAAGTCACTAGGAAAGCTTTGCACGGCTGCACAAGCTTCCTTCAGGTACCGCTTTACGGCACCGTCTACTGCTTCAGCGTTCAGTGCAGCCAAAGGAAGGCCAAGCCACTTCAAACAGTAAACACACACATATGAATTATTTATTTTTCCGTTGGCGTATTATAGTTGATCGTTAACGCATTTTGTTATGACGAATCCTCCTCCACAAACAGGATTCGGAAGATGTATTACCTGTCCAGTGTCACATTGCCACGAACAAATGTGCTGCCACATCGTAACTTTGGGCTCAATGCTGCTAACTGCCTCCTGTATTTGCTTGGATATGACTGCAGGGATGTCCGGACTAAAGAGCTCCCTCATGACTCTCAGAGACTCAGCCTTTTCGTAGACGAGACTGATGCGCTGTTGGTATTCCTTCAGCTGCTCAAAGCATCTGGCTGCATTTTTCCAAGCGCCTAGCGTGCCGAACTCCTCTGAATCACAGCAAGACCAAATGATTAAGTGCGGCAGTAGTCAATGTGACTTACATCAGATCGCTGGCCATCAGGTTTAAACACTCCTGAGGAAAAAACGGACGCGCGGTACTGAGCTTGTTGCGTCGCATAGCTCACCGTCACTGATAAGCTTATTGAGCTCCTCCATCTCATTTTCTACCTCTTCTGTCCTTGCCTTCAAGTCTGCCTTCATCACTTCAAGGTTGCATCTGTAACCGAAATTGCCATAGTCCCTGTGTTCCATAGAATGAACTTTCCCTTCCACGCACCCTGCACCCAAAATGCATCTGTATCTACTAAGTCCATCTACGCAGCCTGATAGAAGCTGGATATTGGGGTTTGCTGCGACAATTCCAGCGTGACGCCGGACGCTACCTTATATGCTCTGCTGCATCCAACAATTTAGACTTCTCGAATTCGCTTGCACTCTTTAGCATATTTTCAAGGTGAATTGTGTCTTCAACAGCCAGGCGGACGCCGTATTGTTTCAAAAGAGCAAACATATCTTCAGCAGCTGCCTGCACAATCGTGTATGATTCCTTCATAGATTGGATAAGAAAAATATCTGTAGCTTATTTGGCACGCGTAGGTGTGGCAACACGGCTAACCATCACATCGAAACGCGCGAGTGAATCTTGCACAAGAGGCACCGAACCTTGTCTCGGTCGAGTTCGTCAATTTGGGACTTGATTTCCTTGCAAGTACAAAGGAAGGAGGCGAAGCGGGCCAAATTCATTGGACGCTCGTCTAGGCGTTTATTGATGTCTTCGAAACGACTCGCCGTATTCCGCACCTGTACGAATAACATCACTTCCAAGAGTCGTAAGCATAAATTCCTTTGTGCATTGTGCATGCAACAATTGTTTCCATACAGCACAACTATGAGCGAGGCATGAATCTAAGTATGTTAGTCCACGTATTAGAAAAGAAAAAGGCGATACCAGTGGAGATATATAAACCGTGGTGTGTGGAATTCCCACATGGTCTTTCATGAGCTTCCATAGGAGCCGTTTCATAAATGAAAGAGCCTTTTCTGTAATAGGTTGTAGTGCACACTTCAAGTTTCGTGCTTCAATTGAAAACAGGCCAACCACATGAACTGGGTTGAGTTTGTCAAGTTTATCCTCAAATTCTGACACCATCTCCATTTCAGTTGAAAGGTCATCATGGCTTGTTGTCGCGTTGGCAAATGCAGTCTCGTCCCAGTTCTGACCATAATCATAGATTTGTCTGCGGTGCATACCAGAAAATTGGAAAAGGTTTCGAATAGCACTTGCAATATGTTCTTCATACTTTGCGCCCTGGCTTCAAGGACACATAGGTAGTGAGAGTAAGCGTGTAGCTGTAAAGATGGTGTTACCTGTATATCCCGAAATACGATTCTGAGTACTTTTGCGCTCGGTCAAAGTCTTTTAGAAGTCTCTCCTCTATTCGTTTCTGTGTACAGGACAATCAGAATGCTTATTCAAGCAGTTTGCGTACAGATGCAGCAGCATTCTACATCCGGCGGTGCTTTACTAACACAAGAAAGGCCACTCCTGAGGGAGCAAGCTCCCCTGCGTGCCATTGGCATCTCCCGAATATCTGGTGCAGAACAAATAATATATATGCAGTGGAGATGATCGTTAGTACCTTCATGAGCTGCAGATGCTTGGAGTGAAGCAGTAATGATTCTACGGTCATTTGGGGGCCCTTCAAAGCACAGTCTTCAAACTGACGACACTGGGCAAGCAGCGAGACGCTGCTGACAGTGGTAACAATTCCTGAATTGACAGCCGGATCTGCGCTTCGTCTTGCTTTGACAGAGGCGGAATATCTGTGCGGCTATATACGCACCCATCCATTTAATGCCCCTTCCGCGATCCTCAGTCGTTTTTCTGTGTCTAGACTTCTGTGACTTCGGCGTTTTACAAACTTCTGCATCAATTGGTATTGTGCTTCCCTCAAGTGAGTTCTTACCGTCCCACAATTCGTGTAGCATGGAAATAAAATCGGCGCGTCCTGGCTCCAGGTTTACTTTCGTGTTTCCAAAGGATACATTGACACTAAACAATTTGGCACAAGCCTCTTCAGTACCAATACGTTCTACCATCGCAGCTGCAGCTTTGATGGTCGCCTGAGTGGGTGCAAGAAGGAGGCTGAATTCATGCACGTCCAGAGAAGCATATTTGCTTTGAATGTGAATGTGGTGATAGGTATCTCCTACGAGGCACATATCAGATTGGTTTTTTATACTGTTCTGGAAAGGCACAGACATCTAGCCGGCTTGCTATCTTTGTAATCATACCTTTGCCAATGCCATTGTAAAAATGAGGTCGGCAAGAAGAATGAATTGGCCAAGGAGTGCCTGGTCCCTGTAGGCCACCTTTAAGAGTCGCTTCTGTTCTGCAGCATCTCGCTTTGCCTGAAATATAGACCTTCCCTTACTAAAGGGGTGTGCATGCATTGGTTCAGCCTCTGGCAGCTGCGTTGCCTCTTCAAGCTTTTGCTCCAGCGACAGGAGGTGAGCCCTAGCCTCTTTGTGTTTAGCCTGAACACATGCATTACTTAATGGAAGAATAAGCTTGACTCAGGCACAAAAAGCACCTGCAGAAGTGGATGTGGTCCAATGATTATCGTTGGAAAGAGCAATCCTTGGTAATTGACGTGGGCCTGTGGATTCTCGGGGCGCATATTTGCTGAATCTCACTTTGTAGAACTAACCTCAAGCTTTTTACTTGCGCCGACTTTCTGATCCAAATGAAGAACACGTTGTTGCTCTGTAAACTGGGAGATGCTATATATCGCGGGCTGCAGTTCGATTAGTTTTAGTGCACCAACTCCGGCGAGCACCTTGTGGATTTTCGAGAGGTAGTCGCAGTAAGTGGGCTTGGCTATGAATAACGTTTTGCAGAGCATTTCTCTGCGTTCCTCAAAAGCATGTTTTCTTGATGCGTGAACCCACAGGCTTACTACTTTACGAGTTACAAACGTTTTGAAGAACGACAAAGTTCGGAGAAGCGAGTACACAAATGCCTGCCGCATCCACTCGTCCTGTCTAAAACACTCGGTCGGCTTCCCTGGACAAATGTGCATCACAGCCGTTGCTGACAGTGTAAAATGTTCCGGATTTACTTGGTTAGGCGGCACCACGACAAGCCTGTACGGTTCGAACACAAGCGGAGCTGTTGGAGCCCTGTTACAAAACAAAAACTTTGTTTTTGTGGTATTTCCATGCCGGGCGAAGAATTTCACAGCATCTAGCCCTGTTTTCACTATGTTTAGATTGGCATGGCCAGTTTCATCGAGGTCCTGATTTTGGGCTGCTTCTCTCTCATTCTCTATTTGCGGAACCATTAGTTGCTCAGCCTCCCGAGCGGTCTTTAGCCCTCTCGAATAGTCAGTAGGTGTCCCTGTGTCCTTGTTCACACAAATATCGTAGAGAAACTTAAAGTGCTTAGGCATAGAGGCTTCAGTATGCGGTATGTGCTGTAGTCTGGACATAGTTCTCTCGGTTGCTCTCTGTGTCCTCCATGAGCGGGAACCGTTGATCTCTTTTCCCGAGTCATGCAAAAGGGAATGCAGAACTGGGGCTAAAACCTGCTTTCTCTTGCAGTTTCCGCATGAGGAACGTTCGATTGGGGCAGGCAAGGACCACTTGGAGCTTCGCACCAAGCCGTATGGAGCTGTTTGCCTCAGTGCCTTTGCAACTACGCTTGGAAGTATCTCTCGATCAGATGGTCGGTCGCAAGGTGGTTCACTGATGCACGAATGACCTTTGCAAGCACCGTCCTGACAGGGGCTATTCGTGCGATCGTGACTTTGACTGCTTTTATGGCTGCTTGTGCTTGCGGAACCAGTAGGCGGGCATCTCCTTGGCAGTTCAGAACAAATCGCCTGCCCTGTGGGCAACTCATCATCATCCTCCGTGACCTCATAACCGACACCATTTCTGCAGTCTGGATGAAGACCCATATGGTATGCCTAATCTGCTTGTGTGATTCAGTACAGGTCGCTGTAATTGGCACTACCAAACAGGAAAACCGAATGAGCAAATTATATATACAATGCAGTAACTGCGAAGGAATTTCTTCTCCATGCCAGTCGAGTGGTCTACAGAGCAGAGACACCAAGAATAACCATTAATAGCGTATGTTTGCTCTCCTGTTTGGTTTTGTCCCTTTCAGACTTCAATGGTGGATAACACAGTGGCTTGCCTATATAGGCTATCATCAATCACGAACATTAAAATCAGGCTCGTTAACAATGCTCTAAGCATGAGTCTTAGACCATTATTGCCTTGTTCCCTACAGGCAATTGTGGGAACCCCCTTGGAAATTCAAATAGGTGTTAGGCCTTGTCGAGATTCACTTCTGGCGTAAAATTATGCTACCAAGCGGTTTATGCATTAACCTTTGCCAGGCCTTGGTTGCCACAGGCTCATTTTTAAAATCAGGGATACCCTTTTAAGAAGGAGGGCCCACTGATGCAGATGTTCTTCACTCTAAGAGACAGCTTGAGTCTGGTAGGCACGTTCGAAGGCCCCATTTGCACCACTGAAGGGTATGTTCGTTGGTTTTTTACCTCCTTCAATCAAACAATGCTGTAATTTTTCCTTCGAACTACTGATAATTTCTGTTCCTAGCATATGAATTGGAAGAAACGACACTCAATAAATGCTGGTCAGACACATCTTCCTCCGGGTCACCACCGCTGCGAGGATCTGGTCTCCGCCGAATTTTATATTCCCAAGGATCATGAGCTACACATTCCCTTTTAAAGCTCAAATTCAACCCAATTTCTTGCAGCTGCGCCGGGATGAGTGGTTAAATAGTTCTAAAAACTGGGGACCTTACCCTTTACAGTGTGGTCCCAGCTGTGGTCACTCCTTGCATTAGTTGCAGATGTATTTAAAAACTATAATGCACAAAAAAACACTTGGACCTCCCCCTTCATTTTTTGCCTGGAACTAGAAAGGCATTGCTCCATTCGCTCCAACGTCCTGCCCCCTTCCACCACTGACAAACAGCATCATCTGAAATAAGAGCTCTAGAAGAGCAGCAACCCCTATGAGGCAGCACACATTGAGGCAACTGTATCTGTCTAAAACTCTTTGGTAGTTCTTAAACCGTTGGAGTACCCTCTAGCCCACCAGAAACAAAGGGGACCCGGGGTCCGACGGGCGAGGAACAGGTCATGATGTAACCTAGGACCTGCTATATATCCTTTGCTTCAGGGATCTCAACAACAAAGCACCTTCGCACGGTATTGGGCCTTTGTTCTTCAAGCGAAAAGCAGGATTGACATACTCATGTTTTCCTTGCTTTCCTCGGTCGCTGGATTTCCGGCTACGTTTACCTCTTTCTGAAGAGGAGGAAGGCAATAAGAATATACCACTTGTTAAGGTAACACATATGGATCAGAGGGCTTCAGATGTGCTGAAAAAATCCGCCACTCTAACTGACCAGCCTGTACATTCCTCGTGCTGCAGTCCCTCCGCTTTACAGTGACGTGCTTGTAGAGTTGGATTGATTCACTTTAGCCTGAGCGCGAGCCTTAGCTAGCTCCAACATTCAGGGGAGCTAACAGCAGCCCTTAGCAAGCCTGTTTTCTTTGCGCGCATGATTTCGCTTTCGCCTGCATGGCTCTTGAGCACCAGCGGACGCGCAAGCGCCGTAAGGAGTTTTGCTTGCTGGGTAGACGAAACATTTGCCTCCCTCGGATTTGGCAATTTCTTCAAGTTTATGTTGATACTTCCGAATAAGCTCCAGCTCTTCTTGCTGTGCTATCTCAGATGCTCTAGCTTCGCGGTCTTGTATCTCTTTCATCCTTCGTACTTCTTCATCATATATCTGCTGTTGGGTCTTTTGTGCATCCTCAAGTAGCTGCAGCAGCGAAGATAGGGCAGAGCAGCTATAACGTTAAAGCGCAAATCGATCTGTTGCAGTACCTTACGGCTACTCTGGCTTTTCTCTGACTAGGTAACTCCTGCGTTATATGTATGAGAGAGAATTTATGATACACTACAGTCACTATATATATATGTGTATATATAGCGAAGTACAAAGGACGAAATGGACATGTAGTTGATTAGTCTCTTAGTACATATTTGTCGTCTGCCTGAACGAACCCTGTTCCAATCTTGTATTTGTCTTTGTTGCTCTTCAAGGCCCTGTTGATAGATTGCTTGCTGCTTGACATACTGTTCCTGAAACTCCTTCATGGCCCTTGCATAGTTGGCACTCTGTTCTTCTTGGTCGGCGCGCAGCTTCTCCATCCACTCTGCCTGATCATCTACATATATATTGCAAACAATACACCAGCAAAAATACCGAAGTGTATTAAACGAAAAGTGAAGCGACCAGGTACCTAGAAGATGAGCTTCAAGTGAAATTGAATTTTCACACGAGGAGGACCGTTGTAGGCAAAGAGCCAGAATATGACGAGCTATTTATGCACATAAGTACCTTCACGTATTAAACAACCAAGCATTCTCGCATGCCCGAACTCTCACGATAACTAACCGAGGTCACCCGAAGAGCAAACGATCTTGAAACGAGAAAGGCGAAAAACGAACGGCATTTTCGCCTTTGTTTAGATCCCTCAGTTGCATGAATGTTCACGAACAATATCACAAAATGCGAAAAGTCACATGGGCAACTCAGAAGTAGAAATCAAGCAGCACTGGACGTGGACATGCCGACTCTGCCAAGTCCCCGACTGATCATGACTCACCGGCGTGAGTGTCCAGGATCTTTTTCAGCCAAACAACTGCAAGGCTTTTAAAGTCATCTACGCTGAGTGCTGCGTCTCCAAACAGACGTGTCGTAGCCACTCCAAACTCCGCCAGTTCATGGCGTATGTGGGAAGGGTCAAGGGCGCCTGTAAAGAAAAGAAACAAAATTATGTGGTGAGTCCTTCTGCAACACTAAGATCAGAGCGCCTGCACTTTAATACAATCTCAATTGTTTACATGTCGTGTGTAGTGCCGCTTAATGGTAAAGAAACAGAAATGTAAGATGCCTCATTCGTTGGATGTTTTCCGCTCTCTAGTGGAGTTTAGTGAACGAACCAGATTCTTTGCTAAAGCGTGTCACATATTCAATAAGTCCATATTGCATGAGCAAATGACGAATGACGGGCTCTAGGGTGGCGTAGGGCAGCGCAAGGGCTCCTTCAATGTCGTGGCAACTGAATGCCATTTCGAGCTGCTGCTCTAGGCCAGGATACAGCGTGTAGATTTCACGCTTGATGTTGTGCTTCTCCTGAGTCGTAAGTCCCTGACCCATTGTTGCAGTTCTTGGGAATAAGTGGTAAAAGGTAAAACCTGCAAGCGCCCCTGAGTACAAGCAGCTGAGTGCATACATCAACACAAGGGCGAACAGTTCACGTTGCCCGAAGAGGAACAGATAAACGTTGGGAAGCATGCTATTGGAAGCGTAGAAGAAACCATTTTGACTAAATATGTTGACTAGAATGCACCTCTGGGCCTCCTTCCACCTCTCCTGCACCTTTTTTTCTCGACTTTCCCTGGTCCACTCAACTAAGCAGCCGCTTTCATGGTTAACCTTCGCAGCCAACTCCCCCCCTCTTCAGATTTTATCCTTCGGTATATACACTGGAAGCCAAAACACGGCAGTGGGGACGAAGAAATTCTAACTTACCGGGAAAAGGGCAGCAAGCTCAGGCGTCGGCGGCCCCCCGCAGCTTCGGGTGTGTAGATAGCTGGTGCGTCAGCCCTAAGAGAGACACGGAGAATCAGGAGAAGCGGATATGGCTTATACTATATAAGAAGCAACAGAAGGAGGGCGAGGGCATCTCCATGGGCTATCGAGAGCTTAGGCTGGTTATTCGCATCGAGAGGAACGACAGACTCTTGCTGCGCCAACAGCGCAATGAATCACCTGCGACTGGCAGAGAACGGAGAGAGGAAACAAGCGTATTTTTAGCGTCAAGAATACGGATAGCATGATATATGCTGGGATTTATGCAATAATGCTGGAGAGGAGGACTCAAAGATGGCAGAGTGGATGAGCAATCGGCTGCGCCTCAACCTAGGGCTCACGCCCGGCGGGACGGCTGCAGCGGCTAGCCGCTCTAGTGCATCACTTTATGCTCCCCGGCGCTCCCACCCCTTCTCTTTTTACTAATGTCTCTCTTAATTCGCAAGCTGACATGACGCACTTAGCTCTCAATACTGTTACTACTCAGACAGGCAATACAGCCCCGGCTCACGTGCTCTGGCAGCCGTCAGCCGTTTGGAGTTGAAGGCCTCTTTTCACGCTCTGCGAATCTAGCGCAAGATATGTATTGTCTCATTCATACTTGCATTAACTGATTCTCTTTGAGCGTCCTTGTTGGCCCAGTATCTCTCTCGTGTGTGCCTCTCCCCTGCCATAGCCCTTACAGTTTGTGTGTCAATCCCCTGTGTTTGTAGCTTTGCTCCTTTGTAGGAACAAGTAGATCTTCACTGCTGATGGAGTTTTGAGAAAAATATTTTCACAGCTCCCACTTTCCTCGGGAGATTGAGTTCAGAGAGTTCAGTCGCCTTCGCCCTTTACACCTTCACAGAAGCGATCTAGTTGTGAGGGGAGGAAATTGACTCTTTCAACGCAGAAGCTGGTGCTGACAAATTCACCTGATAGTTGTTTGAGAAACTGCAACTGCTGTAACATGTGCACCTTTACATGTTGCGGAAACTATGGAACTCTGTCCCTGTCTGGTATCGCTCCTCCTTGGCTTCCTGAAACATGCACGCTGTAGCGGGATAAGTTACAATAGAACAGCGCTGGCATATTTAATCAACAGCTGGTAAATAAATGACGACTTGGTTTACCTGCGTTTGTAGATTCTTTTTTGCAGTGAATCGTTAGCTTGGCACAAAAGCATTCAATGTTATATGCGTGCGCGCTGGATGCAACTAGCTGTGAATCGTCCCGATGCTTATAGGGTGCACTTTTGCACCCTTGATGCCCCTCCCTTCTCAATTTGGTAATTCTGAGGTGGCCGGGCGGGGGAAGGCGTGAGTTCTTCGTGGACAACATTCAATATTTTGATATCGATTTTGTGAACAGTCTGAAGTTAAAGATCCTTCTACGGAGACCTTAAATATATTGTTACAGCTAGTAGTGCTCCATCGATTGATGAGGCAGTTCCCCGCTATTTCAAGGTTGCTAAATAGAGTGTGATATCAGGACAATTCATTTTGTACCAATCGTCTTGCTTCGATCAAGCCAATTGGTAGTTCAGTAGTATTACCTAATTTGAAATCAAACGAAAGAACGCAAAGCAATCAACAATGGATATTGGATCTGGCACAATACGTGTTGAAGAGGCAGTAGGTGAAGTGTGAGCTCGTGTGCACGCAGTAGCTCCACAGCTAGCAGGAAGCCATGAACCCTCAACCCATACAAGGTCTACGAAAGCGCCAATGTCATGGCGACAAGAAAAATGTGGTGGCTGAAAGGATGGACAATCACGTAAAGAGGCTCTAAGCCTTTCGGATATGCGCCTTGCTTTGTGACTTGCAGGTTAAGAGAAATTGGTGCTCCTTCTGGCAGGTTTATTGAAAGTAGAAGCCTTTCAGTGGTAATCCTATTCATGTAGAGGAACTCGTCTGCCTGCAGGTATAAGTACACTTCAAGGGTTTACGCAAGCTCTGGGTCCGGCTTTTACGGTAATAGCAGTATGTCAACAAGCTGAGGGAGAGCTGAGACAGCTCAAGCAGGACAATCCATCAGTGGGTCACTGTATTGAGAACAGCTCAAGCAGGACAATCTAGTAGTGGGTCACTTTATTGAGAAATGGAAAACTGTCTTGCACTGAAGCCACAACGCAAACAAGCAGCTCCTTTACCACCGGCTTACTTTATTACCCCAAGTGTCACGTCACACAGTCGCAGGATGGCCAGTGACACGGCAATTAAACAACCGATTTCTGAAACTTTCACGAATCAGCGAGCATCGACGTGCCAGGAGATCATGAGTATGACCCCTGCTTCTTGGGCTTGAAAGTAAATTTTCATTTGGGAGTTAAAGCTTCTAGATGTTGGGGATGTGACATTCCGCTCTAGCATACAGTCTTAAGTGGAACAGAGCAGAAAGCCTAAGGGAACCAGCGCTCCTCAGTATCCTCATACAGCTTCTAACAAATCATCCGCTTCAACGATTAATTGGTACACATAATCCGGCAGTGCAGGTACAAGCAAAAACTCTAAGAGCTT